>NW_022991106.1:0-82992 GCF_902827175.1 Gymnodraco acuticeps
TTTAAAATAGGCTAAATGTCAGGAGCCTCTTAATGTCTAGTTCTACATGTATTCACATTATATGGACCATGTTTCCACCTGGTGAAACTGAAGGCTGCACGGAACTCAGGCTACAATACGACCATTCTGTTCTGCTCTAACAATTCAATTGATAGATTCTACATCAAAACAATTAGCTTTTATTGTTTCCAATGATAACGTCATTTTAAGTGGAGGAATGCAAACCAGTTTTCAAATGTAAGGTTTTGAATGTGTTTGACATTTCTCAGTAAAAACACCCTCAGACACCCACTATCATTTATGCTATGCCATCAGTAGTGACTCAGATGTTAGGGGGAAGAAGCTTTTCCTCCCAAATCAGATATGCTTTGTTTTAACAAAGGTATGCATTTCCTGCATAATATAGTTTCTCACAATTGTTTGTTTTTTTGTAAGCTGCACACAGGTGATACTGAGTCTTCTCGAGTAATAGATTACACCATGCTTAAATAGACTCCTAAGTTATTATTTCATATGAGACATATGTAAGAAAAGGGAGGGAAGAGTCAATTATATTGAGTAATTGATTTTATATTGGAACATTTATTTCTCAAACCTGTTTTATGGAAGAGGAAAATATTTCTGATAAGCTAATATGTTATCAAACGGTAAATGGTGAATTAATATAACATTTAGAATCATTGAGAAGGGGTGATATCCACAGGGACTAGCTCACCTTTAAATTACAATAACATTTCTCTACTTTGGACTGATGATGAGTTTATGATTCTTGCATGTTAAATGACTAACACAAACCTTACATTTATGCATGTGCATGTCTCAGGAAGGCTCCCAAATAATTCTGAGGGGCCTATCCTATTTTTGTATTTAAATGATAATGTGCTAATCCATTACCTTGAGTTGTCTGCACTCAGGAAACATCCCTATCAAGTGTTAACCCAATAACTACAGTAGGACAGCTCTGAAGGCCAAGGGTCAGAGAGGAGCTACGTGGGTCCACGCCAGCCACTGCAAGGTCCTAGTCACCAACAAAAGTAGATGACAACAAGTGATGTGTCCTAATCACCAACAAAAGTAGATGACAACAAGTGATGTGTCCTAGTCACCAACAGAAGTAGATGACAACAAGTGATGTGTCCTAGTCACCAACAGAAGTAGATGACAACAAGTGATGTGTCCTAATCACCAACTTGCACCACACTTGCACTACATACACCAAAACACACTACACACAAGGTATCACGAGCGAGTGCCAGCTGAGCGGTTCCATATGCTCTCTGGTTCCTCGTTTGTGTTACCGGTGTGCGGAGTCTGACTGTCCGTGTCACAAAATCGACCGAAGGAATACACACACACACCCCATGGAGCATTCCCACCTCGTGATGACGGCTCGCCTGGGACAACGCAACCGTGAGCAATACAACTGGCCTGGCCCAGTGATGTGGGGTTTAGCTCGCCACAAGATTACGTTTGGTTGTGCGGCGACAAGCTCTATCAAGTTCTGGCTCCCCTCTGGATAGGTACATGCACTCTAGTGGATTTGAATCCAGCAATCAGGCTTAACAACACTACTTTAATGTATTATCCATGCATAGAAAGACCTACAATGATGTTTCAAGTACTGGATTCATTTCAGTTTTGGCCCAAAACAAATATTTATAATATTTCATATAACAATTATGTAGCATATTTGATCCTCAAATTAGAGAAGTATAATTTAAAGAAATTGATATTCTCAACATTAGATAAACACAGAAGAATCCTTTCCAAGTACCATAAGTAGATGCTCAGGTAAGTATGGCTAATAGGAATACTTGATAGACTTAATTTGGTACAGATCAGTGGTAGCATTTACAAATGCAATAATTCAAGGTTTAAAAATGTTTAATCCTTCCTTTCCAGGTTTTTACAAACGTCTTTGAATATTTGCCTAACTTTTCCTTTTCAGATTTTGAACAATGTACTTGACTAAAATGAATGTATTGATTTCACTAAGTGCCTTACTCTTGACTAAAGCGTATTTAAGTAAACGTAAAAGTAATCCTAAAATTGAGGACACTGCACTTTTGCAGATTACAGATTGATCAAATCACCATTGTGAATTCTATACTCTAACTGTGAATGTTTATCTGGATCTCTTACGATCCTGAGTTTTAAAATGCTTTTGACTAGTGATTGCCTTCAAGTAAATCTTTAAAGCGGCAAGCTGGTTTTGATTTTATAGTTTGATGAATGAAATTAACTAATGATAAAGATATAGTTTAAAACAAATATTTAGCCATTGTGCACCTGTTTTATGTGTGTTCATTATTATGCTTTTGACGAAAGATGATCAAACACTGATGAGAGATGATTTTTCCTATTATGATTGGCTGTATCAATCATTGTGATTGAATGTTTCAATCTTATTCCACTTTGTGATGTAATTAATGTAAGGTGAGACCACACTCGAATCTGGAGACGCCTATTGAGTTAATTATTGACCAAATTATTATTAGACTAATGTTTTTAGGTTATCATAAATGATAAAAAGAGAGGACTGTTGTGGAAATAATTATCATAAGACGCCAATTAGTAACATACAAGACAAACCTCGATGTCTGTTTACCTTCTTTAAGGACACAGGCGGCTTAGCCAATAATGTTATTGTTCCCATTCTGTGACCGGTCAATACTGGGATACAGATGGTCTGTGTTGTGGGTACACTGGGACACTTCCTTCTCTGTATTTGTGGACTCCAAGGTAAAATCTTCGAGGTCATAAGTGTCCGAGGCAAGTAGCTCTGTGTTCCCACACTGTTTAGGCTATCTCCTCAAATATGTTGTTTACTCTCTGCGAAACCAGTTAGATGGGCTGGCAAGAGAGAGGCTCTCCAGAATTGATGTGGCAACTCTACCGTGAAGTCAGAACCTCTGACTCTTGGACTGTGATGTGAATACTCCGGCCGTTAACTCCAAATAAACCATCATGTGTTTGACATCAAAGCTACTGCTCTTCCCGTGTCTCCTTCCTGAGTCGGTGACCCCACTGCATAGCTACACAGAAGTTTCCTCTACAGTTCCTAATGTGATACTAAGTCCATCTGAGACCTGTGTACACCTTCAGACAGCCTCCAAGTGAAGCGTACGTTGTTTACTCAGAGTTTGAAAGCAGCGTGGAGAAGTCTTCAGCTGTGAACTGTAAACTGTGATCCTCTCAGGGAAAAATAGGATCCGCCCAGGTTAAACTGTGTTACGACTTCTGTGGCTATCTACCAGCGATCATGTTTAATATGAAAGACTACACACATGTATCCCTTATAAAAACATCCATCGCTGTGTGGTTTGGATCCCAACAGGACAGAAAAAGGCTATATTCCTTGTGTGTGGACACATGCCAAATAAAGCTGATACTGAATCATTACTATCATTGTTGTTGTCTTTCCTTCTGTCACACTAATGAGTAAGTCTATGTACTATACAGAAGCAAAGCTTGCATTGCATATTAGAACATGAATTTGACCACTGTTATTATAGTTGCAATATGTAAAATTAGCCCTTTGCACACCATAGAGGACGTGATGCCTATGCTGTAAAGTATTTTATTTTGATGAGTCTGTCGCAACTCGCAAGACAGAAAAGACAGCCAGTATTGCTAGAATATAAACCTTTTTTTTATAAAATTGCATTCTGTTTCTAGCGCAGCAGCTTTGGTCCAGGTCTACATCCTATCAGCTACTGCATTAGCAGACAGAGCAAAAGGAAATGGGGGCCTATTTAGAAAGTTAGCGTTTAAAAATGTCTATATTGTGAGGCTAAATATTATAGCATAATGTTGCATGGCAAATGTAACGACACACATGGCCTGATTTGCATATTGGAACTTTATGTGTGCACTGGAACACATTTATATGTACAATTAACAGTTATCACAACATAATGTGGGCTCGCAGGCTGATAAACTAGGATATCTGATCTCGGTGGGTCTTAATGAGGCTTGATACAGACCTCAGTCAGTAGCCTATATACTCTTTCTAAGCAAATCCCTACTATAATATGTATATTAGGGATGCACGATATTTTTTGAAACCGATACCGATACCGATAACTTCCTGCTTCTCAAGACCGATACCGATAAAAAAAAAATGTTACGCCACTAATTATTTTAACGCGATTAACGCATGTGTATTTTTTTTCCTCGGCCGCCCCGTAGTTTCAGAGCGCATCGAGTTTAAAATACCATCTACAAGCTGATGCTGACAGCCCCGCTCCTGCGCCCGCTTGTGGCAGACCACACTTCCACGCTCACCGGCAGGCACCGACTGGCCATCTGGAGGACCGGGAGGGTGTGTGTATGTGTGGCCCGAGCGAGCGAGAGAGAGACCTTACGTGCATTGTTGTTGTTAGCATCTGGTGCTAGCTAGCTGCGCTAACGGATATACGGAGCTGTTTAAATGAAAACAGAGGAGCGACATTCCGCCACAACTGCGCCGAGCACTTGACTTTATGCAGGAAGCCAACAGACTGGGACATTGTACGAAAAGTCAGCACACTCAGCACGGATAGTGTGCAACATGATGCAGCGTCCAGGCAGCTCCGGTTCGAGCATATGCCTTGAGTTGCACATAGCTCCAACGTCCATACCACCGACGACATGTTTGTTTACTGTCCTGGCTTCACGGCGCACACCATTTACGTCACAGCCAGGCATGAGTTAGGGAGCGCTGGATTTGTGAAGAACTCCCCTCTTCCTAAACCACTAATACCACAGTACTGGCAAAACGGGAGGAGCCGAGTGAAAAACAAGCGCCCCTCATCCCAATCCACCCACCGCAGTATTTGTTCTTTTTTTTTACCCAATAAATATATTGTATATTATCGGTGCTATTAATACTTTTATCGGGTTTATCGGGATGACGTCATAATTCCTAATATCGGACCGATAATTATCGTGCATCCCTAATGTATATTATAAGTGTAGATACATTCGCTCATATTATAAATGATGGTCGGGTTGCATCTTTCTGGAACTTTTTAACAAGGTTCATCCAAGACATTAAAGTGTGGTGGTGTAGTGCCGTGAAAAGAGAGTCGGAGGCGGTGTATTAAGAATGGAGTTCCAATCTTTATTATCCATTACTTCAGAGAGGTTAACACATGCACTGCTCTGCCATGATGAGCTAGCAGGAATGGCAGCTAAAGCTACAGGTGTTCCCCACTAAAGGGTCCGTGTGGCAACACAATAAGCAAGGTGAATTATGTCCAATAACGTGTCACAACACAAGCCCCCCCAGAATTCACACATACACAAAATCAGCATGGCGGGGAGGAACGACACGCCGACCCCCACGACTCCTGAGCACGGGAGTCGGAAAAGTGACTCCCGCCTGTGCGGCCCCCGGAAGGGGAGGGACCGGGACAACAGGTCTTAAATCCGTGACAGGGGACGGGCCGGGGGGCGGCCCCGTCGCGGAGGAGGTCGAGCCAGCACCACAGGCTGGTCCAAGTCCAGGTGAGCAGCCTTCACCCGGTCCACCGAGACGTGCTCGGCCTTGCCACCCAGGTCGACCACCAGGTGCTTGTCCCCGTGCTCCAAGACCCGGAAAGGCCCATCATAAGGGGGCTGCAGGGGGCCTCTGTGCGCATCGTGCCGGATGAACACGTGCTCCGCCGAGCGGAGCTCTGCGGGAACCTGGGACACCTGAGTACCGTGCTGAGTAGTAGGGATCGGAACAAAGGCCTCAGCGGCGTCACGCAGGAAAGCCCGCTGGGCCGACGCCGACCAGGGAGCCGATGCATTTGGGAGGAAATCCCCCGGAACTCTCAGCGGCTGACCGTAGACCATCTCCGCTGTAGAACACTGCAGATCTTCCTTAGGTGCGGTCCTCAGGCCCAGCATCACCCAGGGCAGCTTGTCGACCCAGTTACCGTCCGTAAGGCCGGCCTTGAGGGCCGCCTTCATGGAGCGATGAAAGCGCTCGCAGAGACCGTTAGCCTGAGGGTGGTAAGCGGTAGTCCTGTGCAGCTTAACCCCCAAACCGCCTGCCACAGCGTTCCAGAGCTCGGACGTGAACTGAGAGCCCCTGTCTGAGGAAATGTCTGATGGGGTGCCAAAACGACACACCCACGTTGCAATGAAGGCCCGGGCAACGTCTGCGGCTGATGTCGAAACGAGCGGAACCGCCTCCGGCCAACGGGTCGTCCTGTCCACCATGGTGAGGAGGTAGGAAAACCCCTGAGAGGAAGGCAACGGACCAACCAGGTCAATGTTGACGTGATCAAACCTCCTCTCAGGCACCAGGAAACGCTCCAACGGGGCCTTCGTGTGGCGGTGCACCTTAGCGCGTTGACAAGCCACGCACTCCCTGGCCCAAGTCCTCACGTCCCTTTTCAGTCCTTGCCAAACGAACTTCGCCGCTACCAAACGGACCGAAGGTTTAACGCCGGGGTGTGACAGGCCGTGCACAGCCTCGAACACAGGACGCCTCCAGCTGGCAGGGACGACAGGCCGCGCCAGGCCCGTAGAGACGTCACACAGGAGAGTAATGCCCGCGTCGCCGAACACCACGTCCTCCAAGCGCAGCCCGCGCTCTCCACCTTCAGGGCCTGGACGCCAGGATCTGTGACCTGGTCTGCCGCCATGCGAGTATAGTCCAGGCCCAACTGGACGGCACCGATGACGACCCTGGAGAGGCAATCAGCAACCAGGTTCGACTTGCCAGCCACGTGCTTAATGTCCGTAGTGAACTCCGATATGTAGGACAGCTGCCGCTGCTGACGTGCCGACCAAGGCTCCGCCACTTTTGACATGGCAAAGGTGAGCGGCTTGTGTCGACAAACGCCGTAAATTCACGGCCTTCCAGCATGAAACGGAAGTGCCGCACGGCCAAATAAAGTCCGAGGAGCTCCCGGTCAAAGGCGCTGTATTTGCGTTCTCTAGGCGTCAGCTGGCGGCTGAAAAAGGCGAGCGGCTGCCAAGCGCCCTCCACCCACTGCTCGTGCACTGCGCCGACCGCGTAGTCTGACGCGTCCGTGGTGATGGAGATGGGAGCCGTAGATGATGGGTGTGCCAGCAAAGCCGCCTGAACCAACGCGGTCTTGACCTCAGCAAAAGCGCCGTCCGCCTCTGCTGTCCAGTCGATCTCCTGGACGGGGGTCTTGCCTTTCAACGCTTCATACAGCGGCCGCATGATGTGTGCGGCCCGGGAGATGAAACGGTGGTAGAAAGTCACCATCCCCAGAAACTCACGGAGCGACCGGGCTGTGAGCAGGCGAGGAGGAAACGCCGCAACAGCCTCCACCTTCGCTGGCAGAGGTGTCGCACCGCCCTTGGTGACGCGGCGTGCAGCAGGAAATCGATGTCCGACACCCCGAACTGGCACTTTGCAGGATTGATGATTAATCCGTGTTCGTTGAGCCGTGTGAAAAGGGCTCGGAGGTGGGACAGGTGCTCCTGCACTGAAGCGCTGGCGACGAGTATGTCGTCGAGGTAAACAAACACAAACGGCAGGTCCCGCAGCACCGAATCCATCAGGCGCTGGAACGTCTGAGCGGCATTCTTGAGTCCAAAAGGCATCCGCAGGAACTCAAAAAGTCCAAAAGGCGTTATCACTGCTGTCTTGGGAATGTCCAGGGGGTGCATGGGCACCTGGTGGTATCCACGCACCAGGTCCACCTTGGAAAACACCCCCGTACCGGCCAGATGCGCCGAAAAGTCCTGAATGTGCGGCACCGGATAGCGGTCAGGCGTAGTGGCGTCGTTGAGTCTGCGGTAATCCCCGCACGGGCGGAACCCGCCGTTCGATTTGGGAACGACGTGCAGGGGGGAAGCCCAAGGACTGTCGGAGCGGCGGACAATGCCCAGGCGCTCCATGGTTGCGAACTCCGCCCTCGCTACAGCCAGCTTAGAAGGGTTCAACCGCCGGGCCCTGGCGTAGACAGGAGGCCCCCCGGTAGTGACGTGGTGTTCCACGCCATGCTTAGTGGTAAGCGCAGAGAAGGTGGGTAGCGACAGGTCTGGAAACTCGGCCAACAGTCTGAGAAACGTGTCTGCACCTGACAGCGAGCCTGACAGCCCGTCGTACGCTGCGCTGCCAAGTGTGCACACGAGGGAAGAAAACGTTAAGGCATCAACCAAACGCCTATTCTTAACGTCCACTAAGAGTCCATGAGCACACAAAAAATCCGCTCCGAGGAGGGGAAAAGAAATGTCCGCTGTCACAAAATCCCAGCTGAAACGCTGTCCTCCGATGCACAAACACATAGGCCTCACGCCGTACGTGCGAATGGGACTGCCGTTAGCCGTCGTCAATCGCGGTCCGTGCCCCCCACGGGCGACGTCTTCACTCGACGCTGGAACTATGCTCCGTTGAGCGCCCGTGTCACACAGAAACAGGCTCCCCGAAACGCTGTCGCTGACGAAGAGGAGCCTGCACGTGCCGCCGACGCTCAGAGCCACTACTGAGCGCCGGCCCCTCCGTTTCCCGGGGGTTTGTAGCTGCACGGAGCGATGCATCTCTTCGCCCTTGTCCCGAAACGTGCGTGGTAAACGCACTCTCCGGTGTCTCCACGCCGGCTAGCCACAGCCGTGTCCGGCCTCCGCCACGCTTTCTTGACTGCCGGTGGGCCGCTGAGCGTCGCGGCTAACGTCTCTGCCCCGGGCTGTTGCGTAGCCAGGAAAAAACGATCCGCTTCCTCAGCCAAAGCACGGGGCTCCGTGACAGGCGTGTTGGCCAGCGCCGTCTGTACCCGGGGAGGCAAGTGACGCAGGAAAATCTCCGTGAATAAAATACGGGGATCTTCCCCCCTAGCAGATTTAGCATTTTCTCCATTAGCTGGGATGGCTTGCTGTCTCCTAGGCCTTGAATGTCAAGTATCTGGCGGGCCCTCTCCTTAGCAGATAAGCTAAATGTCTTAAGGAGAAGGGCCTTAATCGCCTCATATTTGCCATGATGTGGGGGGGCTGCGATGAATCCCACCAACCTGGATGACGTGGAGCTCCCCAGCGCTGCTACCACATGGTAGTATTTTAGGTCCCCGTCACGGACCTGTCGGCAGGCGAAATGTGCCTGCACGTGTGCGAACCATGCCTCCGCGGTGTGCTCCAGAATTCCGGCAGCTTTATGAAAACATCGCGCTCAGCCATGTTCGTTAATTTTCCGGAAACTTTCTCGGAAAAGTCAGGGTCACCAGTGTAGTGCCGTGAAAAGAGAGTCGGAGGCGGTGTTGTATTAAGAATGGAGTTCCAATCTTTATTATCATTACTTCAGAGAGGTTAACACATGCACTGCTCTGCCATGATGAGCTAGCAGGAATGGCAGCTAAAGCTACAGGTGTTCCCCACTAAAGGGTCCGTGTGGCAACACAATAAGCAAGGTGAATTATGTCCAATAACGTGTCACCACAGTGGTGTAATACTTTGTGTAGATCCGTGGCGCACCAGTAACGTGCATGCATGGCCCGAGTAATGTTTGCTGTTGGGACTCGGGTTTGAGTCCAGCATGAACTTTTTTGTTATTTCATGTCGATGGACAGTCACTGAATATTATGTTTGAATAGAGGATTCCTAATATTGTTGCCGAGACCAGCATTTTAAAGTCTAAGTATCCCTGCACATGCAGCAATGACATTTCTGCTGCTATCTTTTCAAAACGAGTTAACAGTCACATCTTATCTGGATGAGTGCTGCAGAATACCGTTTTATAATATAAGGGATAAATGTGTGTGTAGTCTTTCATATTAAACATGATCGCTGGTAGATAGCACAGAAGTCGTAACACAGTTTAACCTGGGCGGATGGATCCCATTTTTCCCTGAGAGGATCACAGTTTACAGTTCACAGCTGAAGACTTCTCCACGCTGCTTTCAAACTGTGAGTAAACAACGTACGCTTCACTTGGAGGCTGTCTGAAGGTGTACACAGGTCTCAGATGGACTTAGTATCACATTAGGAACGATATTCAGTGATAAACCGGGCAACAATAGCTGGTTTTAAGGATTTATTCGAGCGGATTACCACAGCTGAAGACTTCTCCACGCTGCTTTCAAACTGTGAGTAAACAACGTGTGCTTCACTTGGAGGCTGTCTGAAGGTGTACACATGTCTCAGATGGACTTAGTATCACATTAAGAACGATATTCAGTAATAAGTCTGGCAACAATAGCTGGTTTAAATGATTTATTGGAGCTTGCAATGTTTTGAACAGACATCCCCAGTCAACTCGTTTTTTCTTTTTGTAGTCCCCGCTGTTTGAGTCCGGATATCTCCATCGTAACCACAACCTCACACACTGGTACTGAATGTGCATCAAAGTCTTCCTACCGAGCCAAATATACCAAAATATGTATGTAAACGACAGAAGAAGCGATCGAAAATCACCCCAGTTGATGGGGAAACCAGTTAATCCGGAACACCGTCCTCATCTGGAGTAGCTTTTAATATCCTTTGGGCCAGAGGAAGTCCCGAGTTCTACGCCAGCTCCGGTAACAACCCCTTTCTTGTGTGTCAGCTAAGAGTCTCTCGGTCGGCGGGTAATTAAACACCAAAAAAGGCAGGAGCAAGCTGACCCCGGCATTCCCAAAGTACCTGCCTCCCTGTCCTACCTTCTCGAAGTAAAATCAGCGCTTGAAGCCTTTAATTGCACGATATATTCCCGTGAACAAACTCGATTTCCTCTGCCTGCATGTAAACAAATGTTTCTACTTCCGCGTTCAACCACTTGTGCCACTGACGTCACACTCCAGAGGATTCTGGGAATTGGAGTCCCAGATCCAGCCACGAGTTCTAGCTTCCTGCCCCCCTGCAGCAGCAATTCCTTAGGAATCGCATCTTGGCAGGTATATAATACTATTCTGCATAAGCAATGTTTTATTATGGAAATATTGGGCCTGCAGTAAGTCATATTTGAGGCAATTATACAGAAGTTGTATGTGTATAAGTATTTATACTACTATAAATCAATGAAATTAAAAATGGAAATAAATTAATAATTTCAATTACGTGAATATGAAGGGAAGCTCAATACATTTTTGACCATCATTTTAGACTTCAATCTCTCCTACAGTGTCTTTTCTATGAATACCATGAATCATTCTCTGCCAAGCGGCCATGTACATTTAATCACACTACCAAAGAAGAGTTTTTCCTTACAGGAATTAAGCTCTACCTGCAATTTTTCGCCCCTCGCTGGGGTGCCTCAGGAGGCCACATTGCGCAAATCTTTTCAAGCTCTTCTCTATCACGATGTTCGTCAAATGACCTGATCACAGGCGTTAAATCAGGTTTCTAGCAGGGTTATGCTGGGCTCCCAGGGACCCATGTCTGTTGAAACCTGCACTCAAGACTGAAGTTTGCACTGAGGAGCCAGGAGTATTACACGTGCTGCTATTTAAACGTTTAAAAAACACGACAGGCGCCCTAGCCTAGTGCTAGGAGGAATTATTCTAGCAACGTTTCTTGAACCGTTAGTTCCTCACGATTATTCCTGTTTAAGAGTATTAATAACTACTAAAGATTTTCGCGTTTCTTTGCTCTGTAGATGACATGGCAGGGATAAGCAGACATCCCATATGCCTTCTGTGGCATATATATTTTAAGGTTTTACAATCAATGTGCATTTGGTTGTCATAGTAGCCCACGTTTCTTTGACACCTCATCAGAAGCAGTATGCTGGATTCTCTGCAACACCTGCAAGCACCCCTTGGTGTCCATCTTTTAAACCATTTCCTAGTTAACTTTCCCAGATAAAACTTTTCAACAGCTAGGCCTACCTCTTTCAGAACAGGAACTGGAAGCCCTTCCACACGTCTAGAATTATCGGTATCATTCTCGATAGTGTGCTGATGCAAGCTTCACTGCCACCAGACAAGCTGTCCCGCATCAGAACAGCCATAATTACAATTCATGTTATTTATTTAGCGCCTTTCCAAATGTTCAAAGTGCTCTACGTTATACTACATATTAGACTTGTAATACATTCAATACTGATTACTGCCTTCAATTATGGTCTCCCACTGGTAGTCTCTCTAAAAGAGATGTTTTATATTTATAAGGAACAAGCGCTAGCCTTTCTGTCCAAACCTTAAGGCACCATAGTCTTAGGTCACGTTCACACCTGCTTGGTTAGTACTATTGAATCGGTCCCTGTAGCGTTAACCCCTTGATGCGGTTCTTTGGATTGGTGTGGAAGCAGTCCGATACCTCTGCTCCGCTAAAAGAGGTGGTCTCGGGTCGCTCGCTAGAAAACTCCAGAGAGGTTCATTGCTGGTGTGACGCAGTCCGCATCAAAACATGGGAAACAACTATTTGTGCGTCATCGCTTGTTTTGCTATCTATGCTGTGTGCAACATCCAGTAACCTATAGGGTCATGCATTCATTCTGGTGACTGCTTACCTCACTGGTCCCCTGTGTACAGAGAAAAGGCAGTGGTACAATCTCATCAGAGCCACCTGTCATCGGTGAAACCTCCTCACTGCATAACGTCGTATTTTGTCATATAATGTTTTTAATGCACGTTGTCTGATTTATAATCCTATGCGCTGGCCGCAGAGTTTGCTGATGCACTCTCCAGATTAACAGCAGTATGAAAATAACCTGCCAATGCTCCATGATGCAGGCTACTGTAGGAATTGCTGGGATCTGCATTTTATCCGCTTAATGTCCCGCCAATTGTTGAAAAAGCATCTCCGTACAATGACTTTAGTTTACAGTTCATAGTCTATTTGAAGTTGCCTGGGTGAACGCAAACCCAACCTTCTGCAAATTAAATGATGTAATACACTTGTGTCTGGTGTAAAGATGCGGACTATTCGGCATGAATGCAATCTTATAGATGGTTATTGCTCAGATCGTTGGTCCTTAGCCCCTCTGCGACGAGTGGAATGTTATGTTCATTCTTTTATAATGACCTTGCGGTGTCCTCAGATCCTCTCTAGTTACTTACAGATGCTGCACCTTCTGCTGGTTCGGGGGATTTCACAATGAGTGGTTTGCCCCACCAGCTTGCCATGCCCTTCGTTCAACCAAATGACTCTGGATCTACACGTCAAGCCCTCAAGGATTTCCCATATTCTGCCTCCAACCAAGAGCATGATTCAAAGCATACAATTCAGCTTGGTACTTTATCTTCTTCTGTCCCTCCTCTGTGTACTTGTGCAATAGATATAATAGTCGTTCATGCATTATATATAATTGTATTTTCATTCGAATCCTGCAATCTTCAAGTGCTAAGTATTAAGCCACGCTAGAGTTCATTAATTTGCTCCTCAAGGGCCTTAAGAAGGCACGTCCTCCACGCAATGATAAAGACTGGCAAAGGGGTTTCACTATACATTGATAAACGTCAGATGCAGTTGTTACAGCTTTCTATTGGTTTCTCAGGTGGCGAATATACACAGACCTCTCACCTTTTAATCCTCAGCATAATATCACCCTTACTGAATTAACGTTGGAGATCAAAAATACACAGTTTTGAAACATTCAATGTCTGACAGTTCTGTCTGGGGAGTCAAGGAACCCCGAATAATCATTGCTAAAACTAACACTGTTTTCTTTGTCCTTTATCTTCCATGCTGAACTTCTCGCATCATTGCCCTCTGACACATGGGTCGGCACCCATGTTTATTCGATGGCTGCAAACCCAACGACGAGGGTTCTCCTCCAAGCTGCGCGATCTCTGCCTAAGCTGCGATCTGCCCCCAGATCGCTATTCCCACTGTTTAAGAATCTGCACAGCCACAACCGCAGCTCTATATCCGCCTACCTCAACCCTGAGTATCCTGGGCCGTCGGTCATCTTCTGCCCACCAGCGCTATATCATGCCTCACATGAATGAGATCCTTTCAGCACAAACAACCATGAGCTCTTGCACTACTCGATGATGAGTAAACGTTCAAATATGTATATCTGTAGAATTCTGTTATTGCATACCAGGTGGTTGCTGGGTTAGATTATATTTATTTCATTATAGTATATTCCCCTCATAGCTGCATGCTTGGGGGGGAAAGCTCATTGTCGCTGCCTCAAAGACCTAGATACAGCAGTCTTGATAGGTAGTATATTCCCCTCAAAGCCGTGGTGCTTAAGGGGGGATGGCTTTTCGGGCTGTTCCCGGGCCTTCACATAGCAGTTTCACTAGGTAGTATATTCCCCTTAAATCCGTGGTGCTTAAGGGGGATGGCTTTTCGGGCTGTTCCCGGGCCTTCACATAGCAGTCACTAGGTAGTATATTCCCCTCAAAGCCGTGGTGCTTAATGGGGATGGCTTTTCGGGCTGTTCCCGGGCCTTCACATAGCAGTTTCACTAGGTAGTGTATATAGGTAGTATATTCCTCTCCAAGCCGCTGTGCTCAGGGAAGAATCGGCTCTGGGCTATTCCTCAGGCCTACACATAGCAGTCTCACTTCGTAGTATATTCCCCTTAAAGCCACTGTGCTTAGGGGGAATGGCCACATGGCAGCTCGCCAGGCCCTCTACTTATCAGTCTTACATCACCAGCGTCAGGCTCGGGCTACGCAGTTTTGGGGGATAGTCTCCATGCAGTTTTGGGGGTTAGTTATTTAATCATCACTCATCGTGCTATGTATATCTATGGAGTGATGATGCCCGAGCCTAGTCGCCAAACTCAACTATATGCTGCTTCTAATAAACATGTTAAAGGAACACGTGAGTTGTCTGACTGAAATGAGGCGAAGCCTGTGAGCTAGTTCAGGCAGTCAACTCGAGCACTTATGCTGCATTCATACATAACGCCCCTTGCCACTCTACAACCAACCAAACAGAGTCTCCTTAATATGCCGCTCTATTTAACCTGCAGATCTCTCTCCATGCATTGCTTGCTGCTGCTATTGCCGCAGCAACCTCTACGTCACTGCTGCTTGCCTGCTGCCACTGCTGTGTTCACTTGCTATTGCTGCGTTCATGTTCCTGCTGCTGTTTTTTCATGTTGCTGCTGCTTGCCTGCCCCACCACCACCCCAGCTTCCACCCCAGCTTCCACCTGTAGGCTCGGGGGTTAGTTATTTAATCATCACTCATCGTGCTATGTATATCTATGGAGTGATGATGCCCGAGCCTAGTCGCCAAACTCAACTATATGCTGCTTCTAATAAACATGTTAAAGGAACACGTGAGTTGTCTGACTGAACTTTAGTTATCTCACCAAAAGTAAATGACTTGAGAAAAATAAATAATGTAAAGATGTAAAGCAAAATTATATATTATAGTATAAATGTGCTGCAAATGTGCTGCAAAATGAAAATAAATAGCAAAAGAGTGTTTTTATGTCCTGCATCTGAGTGTGCAGAGGAAAATGTAAACAAGAAGCACACTGTTCAGGGTGTGCGCTGTAGGTGTAAGAAGAAAATAAGATGATATTGCTTTAACAATACATTTTAAATTGTATTGCTGGTATGTTAAGATATATTTGTGACCTTGTATAAACCCTATGCCCCGTCTTACACCCTGAGACCCTCAGAGGCATCACTGCTGGTCGTAAATACCTGCCTGAGGAGATCTGTCTGCTCAAATAGGTCAATGTTGTATTATTTGTTTCATTTATTCTTAATCTATGTATTGTATGGTAATAATGAATAAAAAACGTAATGTATTGAACACATTCCGAAACAAAGCAAGACAGAACTAGACTCAGACATAATACTAATTGTTGTTTAAACCTTTTGCGCTGTTGCTGCAAAATGGAAACTTTGTTGATTGTCTATTCCAACTGGCCACTGGAATCAGAAAATTAATATAAGTTGAAGTTCAATTACAGTTTTTAAATATAGTTTAACATTCTTTATTAAACTGTTTCAAATTATTTCTAGTACAATTGCTCTACAGACATTACTACAATTATAATAGTTGTTAAACTACTGAGCTTATGAACAATAGAGTAAAGGTCGCTGGTTAAGCCAGGATCAATATATTTGTTGAGGTTTTTATTGTGTTTATAATAAATGTGTTAAATGAATTGAGCAATTTTTTTTTAAAGGAGTATAATGTTGCAATCTCTTTAAGATAAGTAATTGCAGTTCCAAGATGGATGTTGTTTTCCCTGGGCCTCTCCTTCACAGGCCCACACAATAAATCATGAGACTTCCAAATCCTAACAGACAGAGATCAGTATCACTTTGTGTTGCAAGCCAATCCATGAAGGGGTTCTACTTGACCCAATTTAAATACCATAAAGAGAGTATTCACCCAGCTGTTTTGATTTTGGATGAGTATTCGCCTTATCCACTTTGTAAATTGTTGCCTTCTTTAGAGTTATTAGTAATTCAAGATAGAATAGCTGAAACTTTGACTTGATGATTTTGTTCACAACGTTAGACCTGTCCTCTAATCTCTACTAGAATAAGATACGTGTGCATGTTTGGGTGTTTTAACACTCTTGTAATGTACCTAATATTGTTATCCTTTTCATTACAGAGCTGGGAAAATGGTGTATTGCTTAGATTCTGATCCGTGCAAGTCCAATTTTAACTGACTTTAGTTCTAATGTTAATGTTAATTTGATTTCAACCCATAGGTAATTATTTAAATTAACTCAACATTTCACATGATGATGGATTAGTGTTCCACATTTTTCCCACTAATTTGTTTTACAATTAGGCCAAAGGTAAAGAGAGACATTGATGACCTTGTGTCCTTTTTGTTAGTACGTGGTTCTATTTTGTCTATATGGCCTTGGACGGCTTCACTAAGAGTCACCCAGTTCTGCCCTGCTAAAGTACGGCTGTGTGCAGTCACAGATATGCTATGGCTGCTCTACATGAAATGACATTAATGGTCTGGTCCGAGAATGGACACCATTTCCTGCTCCCAGAGAGAATGACGCTCCTCAAACTGAACATTACAGCCGTTGATACTGTCTCACGTGGGTCTGCTCCCCCCCACCGAGCCATGAACTGAAAGCTTGACCTCTGCTTTGAACACTTGGAAGCCTCCCTGTCACACCAGCACCAACCCTTGGGTCAGTCAGATGAGACTAACGGCTTCACTTAGGGCATTTGGGTCCGAAATATGACTCTCGTTACCACAGAGTGGGTTTTTTGTTTTTTTAAGGCTATTCATACTGCTATGCAGGGGATGCCTGTAAGTTGGTAAGCTGTTAAAAGCCCCTACTATTTTTAGTATAGGCCTAATGTCAGGGGCCTCTTACTGTCTAATTCTGCATTTATTCACATTATATGGACAGTGTTTCCACCTGGTAAAACTAGAGGCTGCACGAAACTCAGGCTACAATACAACTAATCTGTTCTGCTCTGACGAGTCAATTGATAGATTCTACATCAAAACAGTTCGTTTTTATTGTTTACAATGATAACGTCACCTTAAGTGGAGGAATGCAAACCTGTTTTCAAATGTAAGGTTTTGAAATTGTTTGACATTTCTCAGTAATGACACCCTCAGACGCCCACTATCATTCATGCTATGCCTTCAGTGGTAACTCAGATGTTAAGGGGGTTGAAGCTTTTCCTCTTGCATCGGCTATGCTTTGTTTTTTCAACAAAGGTATGCATTTCCTGCATAATATATGTTTCTCACAATTGTTTTTTGTAAGCTGCGCACAGGTGATACTGAGTCTTCTCGAGTAATGGATTATGATCTATACCATGCTTACATGGACTCGTATGTTTTATTTCATATCTAACATAAGTGAGAGAAGAAAGAGATGGGGAAGTGAGAAGAGAAAGAGATGGGAAAGTGAGAGAAGAAAGAGATGGGAAAGTGAGAAGAGAAAGAGATGGGAAAGTGAGAAGAGAAAGAGATGGGGAAGTGAGGAAAGAGGGAGATGAGGATGAGAGGGAGATGAGGAAGAGAGAGGGATGAGGAAGAGAGAATAGAGAGATATGTGGAAGAGAGAATAGAGAGAAGAGGGAAGAAAGGGATAGGAAAGAGAGAAGAGATATTTGCGAGTTGCATACTGATACTGAGTCTTCTCGATTAATAGCTTATAGACGATACCATGTTTAACTAGACTCCTACGTTGTTATTACATATGTGACATATGTAAGAAAAGGGAGGGGAGAGTCAATTATATTGAGTAATTTATTTCATATTGGAACATTTATTTCAAATGTATTTCTGATAAACTAATCTTTTATCAAACGGTAAATGGTGAATTAATATAACATTTAGAATCATTGAGAAGGGGTTATATCCACAGGGACGAGCTCACCTTTAACTTAAAATAACTTTTCTCTGCTTTGGACTGATGAGTATATGATTATTGCATGTTAAATGACTAACACAAACCTTACATTTATAATGTGCATGTGTCAGGAAGGCTCCCAAATAATTATGAGGGGCCTATCCTATTTTTGTAATTGAATGATAATGTGCTAATCCATTACCTTGAGTTGTCTTCACTCAGGAAAACATCCCTATCAAGTGTTAACCCAATAACTAGGACAGCTCTGAAGGCCAAGGGTCAGAGAGAGAGGATCACACTCTCCGGCTGCAGAGAGCACCCCCAGCCACGTGCAAGGAGGCACGAGGTCGTTCGAGATGAGAGGATTCTAATCTTCATCTTTCTGCTCGGTGGGCTCAAGCAGACAGCCCTGCAGGACGAGCGAGGGCTTCAGAGGCTTCATACAAGGTTCCTTGTTTCTTGGAGGAGTTTGATGTCTTCGTAACCTCTCCCATCACGGGGGGAGACCTGGATGCGCCACTTGGAATAGGCAGTTGCACTGCTCTCAAGCAGATAGCAGAAGGAATGCAGGCAGATGAGCCTCCATTTCACTGGGGGATCAACTACAGTGCTCACTGAATGAGCCACACAAAAGCAGAGCAATTGGGGGGTTGAAATATGGCGCGCTGATGAAGAAGAGTTTTGAGCCAATCAGCACCTCAGTGCTAATCTATACAGTATCGGGATACCTTTACACACCAGACATTCTGTGTCATAAAGAGAGGAGGAGAACGAGTCAGGAGGACATGTTTTTCCAGCCCTCGTACAAAGATAACATTTGAATTGAATGACCAGATGTACAATTAATGATTGTTTTTATATTTCCGATGAACAGACATGTGTTAAATAGTGGTGATAAATATATTTTGTCAGATCAGATTACACTTTCACACTAAACAAAATACATTAATTGATATTTTCAGATTATAAAGGTATTGAACAATAAGATATTTCTAATATTATAACAGATAATGTTACTATCCTTAATTGTCCAGCAATCAGGCTTAACAACACTACTCTTCAACGTATTACCCATGCACAGACAGACCTAAAATGATGGTTCAAGTTTTAAATGTTTAAACCTTCCTTTCCAGGTTTTTACAAAAGTCTTTGAATATGTGCCTAACTTTTCCTTTTCAGATTGTTAAACATTTTGAGAATTGTTTAATTTTCCCTTCAGATTTTGAAATGACACAATGATTGATAGTTGAAGTAATGTAATTATGTTATCATGCCATAGTCTTTTGATTTAATATGTAATGAAGTAAACGTAAAGTAATCCTAAATTGAAGACACTGCAATGTAGCAGATTACAGATTGATCAAATCACAACTGTGAAGTGTATACCTTAGCTGGATCTCTTATGGTCCTGAGTTTAAAATGCTTTTAACTAGTGATTGCCTTGAAGTAAATCCTTAAACTGCATGCTGGTTTTGATTTTATAGTTTGATAAGTGAGATCAACTAATGGTTAATTGTTAAAACGTATTATTTTGAAATAGATGTTTTTTCTATTATGTGTCTGTGTTTTATGTGTGTTCATTATTGTGCTTTTGACAACAGATGATCCAAACATTGATGAGAGATGATTTTCTATTGTGATTGTCTGTATCAATCATTGTGGTTGAATGTTTCAGTCTTATTCTACTTTGTGATGTAATTGATGTACGGTGAGACCACATTCAAATCTGAAGACACCTATTGATTTAGGTATTGACCAAATTATTATTAGACTAATGTTTTCAGGTTATCAAAGATGATCTCAGCCCTCCCTTCCTCTGACTCGTTCCAACTCCTACCTCCAAACTCTGCTGCAGAAACTCTCCTCTCTCTCATCCTCTATGGACTCTCTCTGTCCTCTCACATCTCGGCAGGCTCGTCAGTCCCCTCCTGCTCCCTGGCTAAATGACGCACTGCGTGCTAATAGAACCGTCCTTCGGGCAGCAGAGCGGAAACGGTGGAAATCCAAACACCATGATGACCTCCTAACCCAGGGATCACCAACTACATTTGTCCAAGGGCCAAAATGTATCCAATAGACACTATCGCGGGCCAGTGATTTCCATATAGTCCACAATGCTAGTGGAGCACGCTCAGCTACTGCGGACCTTTAATTTATGATCTGAAACGATGTAATAGGGACGGGTGGCGCAGTGGTCTGTGCATCCGATCATCAGATCAAGGGCGAGTGCTGGGGAACTTCAGTTCGAAACCCGCTCCTGCCGCCACTGCGTCAGGCCGTTGTGTCCTTGGGCAAGACACTTCACCCGGATTTGCTCCTGTGGGTATTGTCCACAGTACATGTATAATACTAATGTGTACCTGTAAAAGCGCCTCGATGACCTCGAGGCGTGAAGATGGACGGTGTGGCGCAGTGCGCTGTGCAATGATCATCAGATCAAGGGGTGAAACCCGCCGCTGCTGCGTCTGTAAAGCCGGTGTGTCCTTGGGCAAGACACTTCACCTGAACTTGCTCCTGTGGGTATTGTCCAAGGTATCTGACCATTGCATGTATCATATATGTGTAATGTGTGTATATGTAAAGCGCTTTGAGTCATTGATAAAGCGCTATAATAAATGTAAGGAATTATTATTATTAATAACTTTTAAAACTGTTTCCAGTCACTTGCCCCATGCATTCAGCAGCAGCAGGCCATTCACTTTGATTTGATCGGTATGAAATGTCATAATTTCGACAATAAAGAAATGCTACATAAACGTTATCTTGCACATTTTATCCAACCATCTCCGTTTCTAACTTTCAATATATTTTAAAAGAGATCTCTCTCTCATCTGCGTGCGCGGGCGGGGCCTCACAGACACTCTGCATCATCTCTCTCTCGCTCACAGACATGCAGCGCTGTGCAGTGTGCACAGTTCTGCCGGTAATGAATATTACATTTTGTGAGGAAACTTTTCCACCAATAATTCCAATAAGTATTCCAAAATGTATTCACTTCAGGTTTACGAAAGTAACTGTAATCAGATTACTCGTTTTTCAAATGTAACGCCAGCTGAATACAGTTAGCCTACTTGATTTTTATATTCTGCGTAACGCCGTTACATGTATTCCGTTACAACCAGTCTATGGTTACAACCCAACCCTACTTCTAGGCTACTATCCCGCAGCTCCTGCCTCTCTGGCCCTGTCTCAGGTCGACTATTTTCATTTCCTCGCTCCTCGGTCTTCGGTCTCACCGGAAGTTGATTTGTCTGCGCCATCTTGAGTACCGTCCCATGGCTCTTATTTCTGCCGGAGGACCAAGGATCGAGGATTGATAATGGAGGAGCGATAATCGAGGAACCACCAGACCATCCTCCGATGAAATCCTCAGACACTCGCCCCGCCCCCTTACTGTGTATCGCTCACTGATTGGACGATGCAGTGCATGCATTGATCTCATGCTTCTTGACATGAGTCTAGAGCCGTTTCCCAGCGGAGTGAAGAAAATAAATGAAACTTACGAGAGTCACTCCTCAGTTTATACTGTGTTTTGTTTCAATTCATGTTTCATTTAGTTACAAATATGTGATATATCTGAACAACAAAGTGGTCAAAAATCATTTTATTCATTTATTGGAAACATTTTCATGATCGCTTTTTTCGTTTTATATGTTCATTTATTGTCATTTCCATTCAGTCAGTCATTAAGTGCTATTAAAATGTTAATGTGCTACATATCCACATACAAACAAAGTGTGCAATCCAATGAATGTTAATCTAACTGGGTTTTGATAGATAATATATCTCTTTTTCTTCTCTCAATTATTTTATTTCTATTGTGCAATCTAATCAATATTAATCAAACTATTGTTCGTTTATACATTTTAAGAATGGCGTTTATCTTTTTTGAGAATGAGTTCTTATTTGATTTTATTTATTGGGGTCTACAACAGATGATACAAATGTTTGTGTCAGTAAATGTGTAGGCGGGGGTGTTTGTGAAAATAACGGGGACAGAGCTGCTGTCGACGAACAGCTGTGCGGCGTCATCACAAACGGACGTCGCTTCACGTGACGCTCCGGAGGAAAGGACGTCCCATTGCTCTTAAAACTCATTTCCCTTGCGTCCCTCCATGCTTCCCTGGTGGGAGGGACTAGTCGCAGGGAAACGACGCAAGTGAGGAAAGCAAGGATTTAATTTAACCGACCTGAGACGGGGCCTCTGTTGGACTCCGTCGCAGCGGGGCTACTGCTGCGGAGCCAGTGTTGCCAACTCCATAGTAAGGAAAGTAGTTATTGGCTGTCCGGAAAGTCGGCATAAGTCGCTAAATGACGTCATCGCCTAATTTGCATATCATGTAATGGCGGCTGTAGGAGAGAGCATGGTAGAGGGGAGGACAAAAAACGTTCCCAACCCTTTAAGGATCATATTCTGGACTTCTCCAGGAAAGCATCATGATGTTTAGCTTGTCACAGAGATGTTGAGCTTATCACAGAGAGGCACACACACAGTGGACGAGGTGATTGAGTGACTGAGGCTGTGTGAGTCAAAGCAAAGCAAAGGCAGTTATTTATTAGAGTGTGAAAGTGAGTGAAGAAACATTTACATTTTACATTTAAATCCCGCTCAAAACCAGGACAGCTTGGCAGTTGGCGCATGCGCAATTCATTTGCAGTCTCGACGCGGGGGAGTGTGGTTGTCTCCTCTCTGCTCTGACTGCAGCAGCAGCTCTGCTGCGGCCAGGCAACTGTCAGTCTGAGCGCCTGTGAGTACTATGGGAGGGAGGCGGGGCTCACGGCAGCACCCGCGGCTCGTTAACTGCAGAACAATGTGAGTCTCCAAACACCAGAAAAGTCCCTAATAACACCATTATAAATCATTAGATTAGTCGTTAGTCGCTTTTGACACAAATAAGTAGCCGGAGGGTTTGGAAAGCCGCCAAATTTAACGAGAAAATCACCAAGTTGGCAACACTGTGCGGAGCTCACAAATCAGACTCTTCACAACGAAGGGTCACTTCTTCTTGAAGGCAGGGAAGGTTTCGCAGTACGCAGTCTGCTGCCTCTCTGTTGGACTCCGGTACTGCACCTTACTCACGACGTTGTAAAAAAAAAAAATGGGTGGGAGGCGAACGCAGTAACCACTCAGCCAACGCCACAGTCACCCCCGTCGTGCGGGCCGGATGAGAATGTCTGGCGGGCCGGATGAGAATGTCTGGCGGGCCGGATGTGGCCCGCGGGCCGCCAGTTGGTGGTCACTGTCCTAACCTATCAGGCTCTCCTCTCCTCTTTCTCTGCTTCGATCTCTCAGGCAAAAAGCACTTTCTTTCAAGATAAGATCCAATCTTCCTATTCCAATCCCAAAAAACTATTTTCCATCTTCTCCACCCTCTTGGACCCTCCCAAAGCCCCTTCCCCCTCCTCCCTTCTGTCAAGCGACTTTGTTAACCACTTTGAAAAAAAGGTTGATGATATTCGCTCTTCTTTTTCTGACTCACCTTTACTCACCACTGGGTCACCAGACCCTCCTTTCACCAACACACTGACCTCCTTTTCCCCTCTCTCTCCAAGTGAGGTTATTACCCTCATTACCTCTGCCCGCCCTACCACCTGTCCTCTGCACCCTATCCCTTCAAACCTCCTTCAGACTATCGCTCCTGATATTCTACCGTTTCACACCCATTTCATCAACACTTCTCTAACTTCTGGTCACTTTCCAAACAGTCTCAAGGAGGCAAGAGTAAACCCTCTCCTAAAAAAAAACACTCTCAACCTGTCTGATGTTATAAATTACAGGCCTGTCTCTCTCCTCCCGTTCCTGTCTAAAACACTTGAACGCGCTTTCTTTAAACAACTCTCCTGTTATCTCCATCAGAACAACCTTCTGGATCCGCACCAGTCTGGTTTCAAGGCAGGTCACTTCACAAAAACTGCCCTCCTTGCTGTCACTGAGGAACTGCACACTGCTAAAGCAGCCTCCCTCTCCTCTGTCATCATCCTTTTGGACCTGTCTGCTGCATTCGACACGGTGAATCATCAGATCCTCCTTCGCACTCTCCAAGAACTTGGAGTTTCAGGCTCTGCACTTTCCCTCATCACCTCATACCTTAAAGACCGCACCTACAGGTTTACTTGGAGAGGGTCGGAGTCCGACCCTTGTCAATTAACTACAGGGGTCCCTCAGGGCTCTGTTCTTGGTCCCCTCCTCTTCTCCTTGTACACAAACTCGCTCGGATCTGTCATTAGCCCGCATGGTTTTTCATACCACTGCTACCCAATTAATCCTGTCCTTTCTCCACTCAGAGACCCAGGTCGTCGCAAGCATCTCTGAGAATGAGAGCACCACAGACAGTGGAAGCTTTTAAAAAAGGCCTCAAAACCCATCTCTTCAAAAGAGCCTTTGCCTAGACCTTTTTATCACCCTTTTATTTTTTTTATTTTTGTATTGCTTTTTATTAATTCTACCGTGTTATGTAATGTTTATTTATACTGTTCATGCTCACTACTTGTAGCACTTCGGGATTTGAAATCAAATATGAAGTGCTTTATAAATGGAACCCATTATTATTATGTCTGCTCATCACCTCAAGCTCAACCTTGACAAGACTGAACTGCTTTTCCTTCCGGGAAAAGATTGTCCCACTCTTGACCTAACAATCAACATCGGCACCTCTGTTGTTTCCCCCGACTCAGACTGCAAGGAATCTGGGTGTGATCCTAGATAACAACCTGTCCTTGAATGCAAACATAACTGCTACAACCCGCTGCTGCAGATACACGCTTTATAACATCAGGAGGATACGTCCCCTTCTGGTCCAGGCTCTCGTCATCTCACGCCTATACTACTGCAACTCCCTCCTGGCTGGTCTACCTGCATGTGCCATCCGAGCTCTGCAGCTCATCCAGAATGCAGCGGCTCGTCTGGTCTTCAACCTTCCTAAATTCTCCCACACCACGCCGCTCCTCCGCTCCCTCCACTGGCTTCCGGTAACTGCTAGAATCCACTTCAAGACAATGGTACTTGCGTACCATGCTGCCAATGGATCTGGCCCTTCCTACATCCAGGACATGGTTAAACCGTACACCCCAGCACGTGCACTCTGCTCTGCATCAGCGAAACAGCTCGCTGCACCCTCACTGCGAGGGGGACCGAAGTTCCCATCAGCAAAAACACGTGGGTTTGCTATCCTGGCTCCAAAATGGTGGAATGAGCTCCCCATTGAAATCAGGACAGCAGAAAGCTTACACACCTTCCGGCGCGGATTGAAAACTCATCTCTTTCAACTCCACTTCGAGCGATATAATTACTAACAAAGCACTTATATACTAATAAAGGACTGGCTTATCTAAAGCCAGTTGAGTAGCACTTGAAATGTTTTGGCTCTATGAAACCTGATGTACTTATATGATTCTGTTTTCTTCAAGTTTGTATTTTGTTGGTCGAACGCACCTATTGTAAGTCGCTTTGGATAAAAGTGTCAGCTAAATGCAATGTAATGTAATGTGTATGTTTTCACATTATAGACATGAACAGACAAGTGAATACCAAGTGATTTTATTTCGTTTTCAAAATTCTGGCACATGTGTGTTAAGAGTCTTTATTGGCACCAGAGAGAAGACTGAAAAATAAAAACCAGGGCTGTGAACCAGTGGGAGAAGTGAAGAAAATAAACTGGTAATTTCTTTAGGGATTTGCTGCCAGGACCTCTTCAAACCAGGAGTGGAACTCACACAGTTTGACGTAGACCCCGGGGTAGTTTGGCTCGGCACATCCCTGACCCCATGTCACCAGGCCGTGCACCTCTCCGTCACACACCAGAGGGCTGCCAGAGTCACCCTCTTGCTGCTGTTGCAGCTGTTGCCGCTGTTGCAGCTGTTGCAGCTGTTGCAGCTGTGGCAGCAAAAATCAATGCAGGGGTTGCAGGGGTTGCCGCTGTTGCAGCTGTTGCTGCAAAAATCAATGCAGGTGTTGCCGCTGTTGCAGGTGTTGCAGCTGTGGCAGCAAAAATCAATGCAGGTGTTGCAGCTGTTGCAGGGGTTGCCGCTGTTGCAGCAAAATTCAATGCAGCTGTTGCAGGGGTTGCCGCTGTTGCCGCTGTTGCAGCAAAATTAAATGCAGGTGTTGCCGCTGTTGCAGGTGTTGCAGCTGTGGCAGCAAAAATCAATGCAGGTGTTGCAGCTGTTGCAGGGGTTGCCGCTGTTGCAGCAAAATTCAATGCAGCTGTTGCAGGGGTTGCCGCTGTTGCAGCTGTTGCTGCAAAAATCAATGCAGGTGTTGCCGCTGTTGCAGGGGTTGCCGCTGTTGCGGCAAAATTCAATGCAGCTGTTGCAGGGGTTGCCGCTGTTGCAGGGGTTGCCGCTGTTGCAGCAAAATTCAATGCAGCTGTTGCAGGGGTTGCCGCTGTTGCAGGTGTTGCCGCTGTTGCAGCAAAATTCAATGCAGCTGTTGCAGGGGTTGCCGCTGTTGCAGCTGTTGCAGCTGTTGCTGCAAAAATCAATGCAGGTGTTGCCGCTGTTGCAGGGGTTGCCGCTGTTGCAGCAAAATTCAATGCAGCTGTTGCAGGGGTTGCCGCTGTTGCAGGTGTTGCCGCTGTTGCAGCAAAATTCAATGCAGCTGTTGCAGGGGTTGCCGCTGTTGCAGCTGTTGCAGCTGTTGCTGCAAAAATCAATGCAGGTGTTGCCGCTGTTGCAGGGGTTGCCGCTGTTGCGGCAAAATTCAATGCAGCTGTTGCAGGGGTTGCCGCTGTTGCAGCTGTTGCTGCAAAAATCAATGCAGGTGTTGCCGCTGTTGCAGGGGTTGCCGCTGTTGCGGCAAAATTCAATGCAGCTGTTGCAGGGGTTGCCGCTGTTGCAGCTGTTGCTGCAAAAATCAATGCAGGTGTTGCCGCTGTTGCAGGGGTTGCCGCTGTTGCGGCAAAATTGAATGCAGCTGTTGCAGGGGTTGCCGCTGTTGCAGGGGTTGCCGCTGTTGCAGCAAAATTGAATGCAGCTGTTGCAGGGGTTGCCGCTGTTGCAGGTGTTGCCGCTGTTGCAGCAAAATTCAATGCAGCTGTTGCAGGGGTTGCCGCTGTTGCAGCTGTTGCTGCAAAAATCAATGCAGGTGTTGCCGCTGTTGCAGGGGTTGCCGCTGTTGCGGCAAAATTAAATGCAGCTGTTGCAGGGGTTGCCGCTGTTGCAGCTGTTGCTGCAAAAATCAATGCAGGTGTTGCCGCTGTTGCAGGGGTTGCCGCTGTTGCGGCAAAATTCAATGCAGCTGTTGCAGGGGTTGCCGCTGTTGCAGCTGTTGCTGCAAAAATCAATGCAGGTGTTGCCGCTGTTGCAGGGGTTGCCGCTGTTGCGGCAAAATTCAATGCAGCTGTTGCAGGGGTTGCCGCTGTTGCAGGGGTTGCCGCTGTTGCAGCAAAATTCAATGCAGCTGTTGCAGGGGTTGCCGCTGTTGCAGGTGTTGCCGCTGTTGCAGCAAAATTCAATGCAGCTGTTGCAGGGGTTGCCGCTGTTGCAGCTGTTGCTGCAAAAATCAATGCAGGTGTTGCCGCTGTTGCAGGGGTTGCCGCTGTTGCGGCAAAATTAAATGCAGCTGTTGCAGGGGTTGCCGCTGTTGCAGGGGTTGCCGCTGTTGCAGCAAAATTCAATGCAGCTGTTGCAGGGGTTGCCGCTGTTGCAGGTGTTGCCGCTGTTGCAGCAAAATTCAATGCAGCTGTTGCAGGGGTTGCCGCTGTTGCAGCTGTTGCAGCTGTTGCTGCAAAAATCAATGCAGGTGTTGCCGCTGTTGCAGGGGTTGCCGCTGTTGCGGCAAAATTCAATGCAGCTGTTGCAGGGGTTGCCGCTGTTGCAGCTGTTGCTGCAAAAATCAATGCAGGTGTTGCCGCTGTTGCAGGGGTTGCCGCTGTTGCGGCAAAATTCAATGCAGCTGTTGCAGGGGTTGCCGCTGTTGCAGGGGTTGCCGCTGTTGCAGCAAAATTCAATGCAGCTGTTGCAGGGGTTGCCGCTGTTGCAGCTGTTGCTGCAAAAATCAATGCAGGTGTTGCCGCTGTTGCAGGGGTTGCCGCTGTTGCGGCAAAATTCAATGCAGCTGTTGCAGGGGTTGCCGCTGTTGCAGGGGTTGCCGCTGTTGCAGCAAAATTCAATGCAGCTGTTGCAGGGGTTGCTGCTGTTGCAGCTGTTGCTGCAAAAATCAATGCAGGTGTTGCCGCTGTTGCAGGGGTTGCCGCTGTTGCGGCAAAATTCAATGCAGCTGTTGCAGGGGTTGCCGCTGTTGCAGGGGTTGCCGCTGTTGCAGCAAAATGCAATGCAGCTGTTGCAGGGGTTGCCGCTGTTGCAGGTGTTGCCGCTGTTGCAGCAAAATTCAATGCAGCTGTTGCAGGGGTTGCCGCTGTTGCAGCTGTTGCTGCAAAAATCAATGCAGGTGTTGCCGCTGTTGCAGGGGTTGCCGCTGTTGCGGCAAAATTCAATGCAGCTGTTGCAGGGGTTGCCGCTGTTGCAGGGGTTGCCGCTGTTGCAGCAAAATTCAATGCAGCTGTTGCAGGGGTTGCTGCTGTTGCAGCTGTTGCTGCAAAAATCAATGCAGGTGTTGCCGCTGTTGCAGGTGTTGCCGCTGTTGCAGCAAAATTCAATGCAGGTGTTGCAGCTGTTGCAGGGGTTGCCGCTGTTGCAGCAAAATTCAATGCAGCTGTTGCAGGGGTTGCCGCTGTTGCAGCTGTAGCAGCAAAAATCAATGCAGGTGTTGCAGCTGTTGCAGGGGTTGCCGCTGTTGCAGCAAAATTCAATGCAGCTGTTGCAGGGGTTGCCGCTGTTGCAGCTGTTGCTGCAAAAATCAATGCAGGTGTTGCAGCTGTTGCAGGGGTTGCCGCTGTTGCAGCAAAATGCAATGCAGGTGTTGCAGCTGTTGCAGGTGTTGCAGCTGTTGCAGCTGGTGCTGCTGTTACAGCTGTTTCACACACACACAAACAGAGAAAGAGATAGATTTGTGTTTTAAAGTTATCCTCAACCACAACCATTCATCTTTTTTATTCAATATCTTACAATACAGTATGTTTTCTATACTGTTTACTGTTTGTGTGTGTATCTTTGTGAATGTGTGTATTATAGTGTTAATTGCGTTGACTAAAACTATGACGAAATATGTACTCCAACAACTTTTTTTTCCATGACTAAGACGAGACGATGACGAGACGGTACCGACGTCAGTAAACAATAACTGTAACGAAATCTACATGCAATATCGTTGAGGAAAAGTGACGAGACGACAATGTAGTTTACTAAACAAAAACGTTGCCAAAATCTCTCTTTACTTTCGTAGGGAGGAGGAGACGAAATATTATCAAAGATAACGTTACATCTGATAGTCAGTTTTTCTCCCAGCAGTTAAATTGCCGGTGCTGCGGCTGGTCAGCAGTTGTGTGTAGTGATGGTAATTCCGTCTCTTTTTAGTGAGCCGGAACATTTGGCTCGGCTCACTAAGAAGAGCCGGCTCTTTCGGCTCCCAAACGGCTCTTCATTTGAGCACATATACATTTTAGAATGTAATCAAATTTAGCCCTGTTTTGACAAATGATTTATATGTGTACACATATAGTAATTAAATTATTCAATACATTCTTTGTAATGAAGTATTCAAAAGTAAAAATTACATTTTAATATAAATGATTTGCTGTGGCCAATTGTTTTCATTGCATTTATAGACCCTTGTAACTCTCTGATACCACCGAATGAATGCACTGACTTGCTTGTAGAACCACGCTACACAAAGCAGATAGCAACACCTATAAAAACTTTAGCATAGACATTTAAAAAAAGGACAGCTACTGTATCGACATTTTTAAATTGTATTTAAAGAAAAAGCCAGCAGGGATCTATTTCAGTATTAACTAAAAAGTCAGCAACAGCTGATATCAAATCTTTGCTGAGCCTAAAGATAGTCATAAATAAATAACATAGTGAAAATAAATATATTGCAATACTCAAAACAGCAGCATCCAACCGTCTCTAATCATAACAAAATAAATAATAATAAATAAATGTATTGCAATGTGCAAAACAGCAGCATTCAACCGTCTCTAATCCTTGGATATGACATCTCACTGCATGCATGCAGAACCCGTAGCGCGGAGATCATCATATCATGCTGTCTAATATCCCCCCCCACCCCTCAGCGCAAGTGAGTGAAGAGTTGTGTACAGACCCGACGGGTAATAATGGATTATGACCGAAATGTTACGATCCTGTCCTTCAAAATGACTGAAAATGAAAAAGTCTAACGCCACCACTGCTTGGGAGAAAGAAACAAGGCAATTTTTGGGCCCATTATTGCTACAATGAGGGGGAGAAAAAAAGTGAATGCATTGTTTTATCAGAAGGGAAGCATTGTGGCCATAACACAGCTCGTAAAAGCACCAAAAACCTGACCAGATAATCTCTGCAAAGCTGCATTCTTAATCATTCAACCTGTGTTTTTCATCAAATAAGGATAAGATATAATCTTATTGGGAAATAAGTTTGACTAAAATGACAAATTGTTGGTTTTGGCTGGACTAGTTTGACTGAAGTTTTCTATATAATCTGATGACTAAAAAATACTCAAATGTCAACAGTTTTCATTAACAAAAAGTAGACTAAAATGCTCAGACTTTTAAATCTTCAACTAAATCTTGACTAAAATAGTTACTGTTTTCTTTGACTAAAATAAGACTAAAATGCTCAGAATTTTAGTCGACTAAAACTTGACTAAATAAAAACAGAATGAAGGTGACTAAATATGACTAAAACTAACAAGGACATTTGATACAGGACTAAGAGTAAGACTAAATAATAAAATAGCTGACAAAATGAACACTATTGTATTACTGTGTATTTACCAGCAGCTCCGATCAGCAGCAGCAGAGCCAGGAGTTTCATGGTGTCAGGTGAATGTTCAGAAGACTCCTGGACACACACCTCGGCTCAAATTTATATCCCAGCAGCCCCACAGTGCTCGTCCCCCTCACCTGACCGCCCCCCCCCGCCTCCTCCTCTTCTCTCCCCCCTATTTCTCTTGACCCAATCTGTGTCCTCACAGTCTTGGCACTCAGTTTCAAACCAAATGTACTTTCTTATCACACTCCTCATTTTGTGTTTGCCCACTTCGGCCCAATCGTAGCGCAACACCCCGTGGTTATATCATCTGTGCACCTTATTTAAAATGTGGACCAAGGTCTTACGGCTGGAGGGCAAGGTACGCAGGACCCAAATGCAGAAAATAGGTTTGAAAGCAGGAATCCTTTATTTCCAGAACTAGGCCAGGCAAACAAAGTCAAAACTAAGGCAAGGCAAACCATAAAGTCACTCAGAACGTAAACCCTTCCAACAACGTTAAGAATCTCACCATGACAGATAGAAAAAACAGAACTGAAATGCACACAACACTAATCACATGAACAAGACACAGGTGGGGAGGGAGGAGAAAACGCAGGGGCATTTTAACACATGATATAAGGCTGAATTGGGGTGTTTTTTGTGTCCCTCCTAATCATTTTATCTCGCTCTTATCTGCAGTGTTCAACCCATTGTACCTCCAGTGTGTGGAAGTCCCCATCCTTTCTCACAAGGACTGCGATGGCTCCTACCCCGGCCTGATCACTGACCGCATGGTGTGCGCTGGATACCTGGAGGGAGGCATGGATGCTTGTCAGGTATTTTCAAACAATTACACGGCACATACAATGAGGTTATATTGAACGAGGTGAAGGGAATAAAGTGATGTCTCTCTCCTGCTCAGGGTGACTCTGGTGGTCCTCTGGTGTGTAACGGAGATCTGTAGGGTGTCGTGTCCTGGGGCCAGGGCTAAGCTCAACCCAACTACCCGGGCGTTTCAGGGGTGACATTTCCATAAAAAAAGATATATAAACCACAGTCAAACAGCTAATGTCAATAAACAGAAACGTTTCACAACATTGCATTAGCTTGAGGGCAAATTAAGTGGCAACCCTTGGTTTTGAAAAGATAAGCTAACAAAAGTCTATTAAATGTTCATTATCTCAATTTGTTTTAAAGATTTTCCTAACGAGTTTGTAGTTTAAAAACACATTTTTAATATACAGCAAGATGTACCTTCAGTAATCTATGGTCCCATTTACAGTACAATAAAGGACGTGCATGGCTTTCTCTCCTTATACCTTAATCCCTTTTACAGTGTTTTATTTAGTTAATTAAGGTGTATTGTAAAATGTCTTGTTTCAGTGTTGGTTTATACTTAGCTTCAGCCTCTCGTGTCATATCTGCTTCCAAAAAAACGACATGTCAATAGTCCAAATGCCAAACTCAAGGCTTATTCTACAATCCACTAACTTCACAGAGATTATGTCCAATTCGTATCTAAAGTGTATTGTGCTTTTCCTTAAACACACATTGCCAAACAATCTCTCAATAAGATTTCCATCAAAATAAGACACACAAACTGTAGCTTTTACCAGTTAACCTCTGCATAGATACGGGCTATCTGAGAACAATTGTCAACTACAAACATTGACATTAGTTCAAAGACCACTGTTTTGCTCAAAATGAGATTAAGTACCTGATAAGAGAATGATTTATGACCCCCATAAACCTTAGTCCCACCTCCCTTTGATGTGGCACCTGTCACTCTGACATCTCTGACCTTTGACCATCTTATCTTTTATGACTTGTTTGTTTATTGTTTTATTGCCCCCTCATAAAGGATGTTGCTCAATAGTGGGTGATAAGACTTTATTGCCCCTTTGATTCGAAAACCTGTCATAGTGTCCTTAGTAGGTCATTATAGTCAACGATGAAACCATTATAGTCAATGATGATAGTATGACTTGTTTAGCTGTTTATTGTTTTATTGCCCTCCTCATAAAGGACGTTGCTCAATAGGGGGTGATGAGACTATTGCCCCTTTGATAGTGACACCTGTTGTAGTATCCCCCTAGTAAGCCATTATAGTCAATGATGATAATATGACTTGTTTCGGTCACCTGTTGTGGTTGTAATGCCCTCTATAAGGATGTTGCTCAATTAGGGGTGATAAGACCCACCCTGCTGCACCTACGTCAGAGCCCTAAACCCTCACAAACCTCCTCACACACCCCCCTCACACTACCCCCTCCCACCCTGCTGCACTTATGAACACAGAGGGGAGTCTTTGAGTTTTTACCTGCAACTATGTCTCTGAAAGGTGTCCACAGTGTTGTTTTAAAAAAATAAGTAATCTTTTCAGATAATCTAGTTCCTTTCTCATAGTAAGGATAATAATAATTGACAGAGAGGCTGTACAAATCTAAGAAATGGGGCTCAGAGCCTCAGAATACTGAAATCTGTATTTTTTTAAATCTTTTTTTCCTTCTAATTTGTTATTCTTTTCTATATAACACACTGTTATTTACTCACCAATAACACACAATTATCCTTGTTTTTATTTATTTGTTTGATTCCATAATCTTGGGCTTTTTTGGCATCCGTCAGGAACTGAATTTCAAAATAAAAATAACCGGAAACAGACGTAGGACATTTCGAGCATCATTGCAATACACAGCCACTGAACTGATTACCCAAGATCCTCAGCTATGGTTTAAGCTCGCTGATTGGATGTTTTAGCCGCAATGCATGTAGGGATATGGTGTTAATGCAATTATGAAATCCGAAAAACCTTTTTTTTTAGTGTTTTTCACGATTCTTGTGTTATGTCACGTTTTTAGTTTTGTATGTCTTGTTATGGGTGTTTTGCTGTTCTCCCTGTCATGTTTTCCTCCTTGTATATTGTCTGGTCCTTCTCCCTGTGTTTTCCTCCCTGTTGTTAGTTTCCCTGGTGTGTCTAATTGTCTGATTGTGTTCACCTGTACCCCTTGTGTGTCTCCTGTGCTCATCATCACAAGCCCCACCCCTGATTGTTTTCACCTGTGTCTTGTTGTCATGTGTTTAAATTCCCCTGTCTCCCAGTGTTCAGTGTCAGTTTGTCTTGTCTCTTGCCATGGTCAGGTCTATGCTCTCTGTGCTCTTGAAAAGTTTTGTTCCTCACTACGTGAGCGATTTTCCTTTTGTTCTCATTTGTTGTCATCTCATCCTGAGATTAGTTAGTGACCATTTTTTGTTCATCTTGCTGTTTTTTGGAAAAATAAAGTATCTTACCAATACTTTACCTCTGTCTCCCGGGTAGTGCAATTGGGTCCTACCTCCTGAGTGCCTGAGTTCTTAACAGAACGAACTGACCTCTTAACAGATCTGTTAAGAATCAGAATTAGCTTAGAAAATATATTACTTTACAATAGCATCTAAAACAGGCAGCTATAGGGGCTAGAGGAAGTATTTTCTCTCAATAAAACAGATAAGATTATATTTTGTAGCAACATGACAGAGAACGATAGGAGGGGGGATTCATTTCTTTACAAGTCCCAGTTCACCCCTTTACTCTTATCAATGTGTTTGAGATAACTATGAGGGTTTCTCGTTGGTTCCAGAAATAACGTTAACGTAGATATTGCAATATGGTTTGTTGAGCTGGAGTTGATTATTGAAGCTTACTGGTTAACGTTCATCATATTAAACGAACGAACCCAAATCTTGTTGTTTTTATTAATATTATTACCAATACTTACTTAGCATTTTATTGTCAGTACACCGGAGAAACCGACTTGTGGCAGCAGAACGTGAACATGTAACTTAATGCCTGCATTTAAGGATGAAAAATGGCTCAGTCAATGCTTTAGGGACAAGGAAATGATTTGTTTAAATATTAGATATGACGTTATGTGTTAAAGATGTTTGTCTTTTACCCTAACGTGTGTGTTACAAATGAATGTGAATATGGCATAGGACAAATATATAATTTGAATGTCTCATGAAAAGAGATTCCAAAATAACAGTAAAATAAAAAGGACCCCAACTATACAATAATACACAATCCAACTGATAAGGGCTGTGATATCCAGCACTTGTATCAGGATAACAAACAAATTATGACATGACGTTTGCATGTAAAAAAGTCTGTGACCAACACATGTTACTTTACATATATATATACTTTTTTGCCCCACTGTATGTATATACTGTATATCTGTTTGTTTAAAGTTTCCAGGTGATGCAGACAGACCAGAGGATGCTGAACACGAGAGACAGACCTATATTCCTAAAAGCAGTGAACTTCATCATGGAGTCAAAGGTACAAAGACCCCTTTCATACTGTACAAATAATCGAGAGACGTTCTGGTTTAAATAGATAAAGTAACAACTATAATACACTGATATACATTCCATTAAACATTACTAAATACTGACATCAGAGAAGTTGAGTGTTCCTTGCTTGTAAAAAGTTACCTTTCGATTTTACTAAGCAACATGATTTTTTTGTCAGCTTTCACATTTCAATGTATTGAAGGCAATTATTATGTTATATTGTGAGAATAGCTACCATTTGTCTCTACATAATGTCTGTAAAAGACATGGTAAAAGTGGTTCTTGCAGTGAGACAACCGAACAGCATGATACTACATTTACACTAAGTTCTGATAACAGTTGAATATTATTTTAATAATAACATATATTTTAATGTTGATTAACTGCAGACTGTTCATTCATAATCTGATGATCTTTGTCGTACAAGGTGATGAATTTAAAAAACACATTAAAATAAAAGATATATTAGTTCTACAGCCGCTTAATAAACAAACCTCTTTCATAAATAACACACTTGCTCTGCAATAATTAGGTTTTATGTTTCTTGTCATTTCTGTTAGGAAAGGACATACCTGAAGGACACAACTGCCACACCGTTTTCTCCGAGGAGCAAGAAGAAAATGAAAAGCTGATATGAGATTAAAGACCAATACAGGACATTCACTTAGAAACTACACTTTTATTGTGAACACAAGGATCTGCACACTGAATAGTGTGTAGTCAAACAGGACCATCATTTGTTTGTGAAAGTTGTATGAACAGTATGGGCTCACTTATGCAGTTTGGTGGTTTTCTTCATCAGGCCTGGTCCTCCTCCCAGAGAAAGACCGCTCCACCTCAGTCTTCTCCGGCCAAACCCACAGACAGGACATCCATCACACTGAGGTTCCTCCCAAAGTCTCTGCAGCTCTCTGGATACCACGCTGTCTCAATTGATCCACACTGTGAATATGAGAGGGGAACATTTGTGTAATAAATGCTTGTGTTATAAGTGGCTCAGTTTATTTTAATTTTAAATAAACAATACTATTACTGTATTTTAATGACGGAAAGTTTAAGTTAAAAGAAGAGGCCCCAAAAATAAAGATTGATATACCAATAAATGTAGTTTATTATTTATTGTTTCAAGTAGATAGAACTGGTACTTAAGAGTTTAAATACAGTCTGGTTGCAGAGGAGGCACACAGGTAAGTATTATTAAAAGTATAAATTAAGTGACAGCAAAAAATCAATAACTAAAATCAAGCAAAAATGCGAATCTTTGCTAGATCCACAGTTGAATTTACCACATATTATATATTTTAGAAACCTGAAGGCATTTATAGATTTGTATGCAAGTATTATCCCATCCATCCATCCATCCATCTTCTCCCGCTTATCCGTGGTCGGGTCGCGGGGGTAGCAGTTCCAGCAGAGAGCCCCAAACTTTCTTTTCCCTGGCCACATCAACCAGCTCAGACTGGGGGATCCCAAGGCGCTCCCAGGCCAGCGAAGACATATAATCCCTCGACCTGGTCCTAGGTCTACCCCTTGGTCTCTTCCCAGCTGGACGTGCCTGGAACACCTCCCTAGGGAGGCGCCCAGGTGGCATCCTAACTAGGTGCCCGAACCACCTCAACTGGCTCCTTTCGACGCGAAGGAGGAGCGGTTCAACTCTGAGTCCCTCCCGGATGACCGAACTTCTCACCTTATCCCTAAGGGAGACACCAGCCACCCTGCAGAGAAAACCAATCTCGGCCGCTTGTTTCCGCGATCTCGTTCTTTCGGTCATGACCCATCCTTCATGACCATAGGTGAGGGTAGGAACGAAAATGGCCCGGTAGACAGAGAGCTTTGCCTTCTGGCTCAGCTCCCTTTTCATCACAACGGTGCGGTAAAGTGATTGCAGTACCGCTCCCGCTGCTCCGATTCTCCGGCCCATCTCACGCTCCATTGTTCCCTCACTCGAGAACAAGACCCCAAGATACTTGAACTCCTTCACTTGGGGTAAGGACTCATTCCCTATTTGGAGTGGACAGTCCATCGGTTTCCTGCTGAGAACCATGGCCTCAGATTTGGAGGTGCTGATCCTCATCCCAGCCGCTTCACACTCGGTTGCGAACCGATCCAGTGAGTGCTGAAGGTTGCAGACTGATCAAGCCATTAGAACCACATCATCTGCAAAAAGCAGTGGTGCAATCCTTAGTCCACCGAACTGCAGACCCCCTCCCCCATGACTACGCCTCGAAATCCGATCAATGTATATTACAAACAGGATTGGTGACAAAGCGCAGCCCTGGCAGAGGCCAACCCTCACCGGAAATGGGTCCGACTTACTGCCGAGGATCCGGACACAGCTCTCAATTTGGGAGTACAGAGATTGGATGGCCCTGAGTAGAGACCCCCTCACCCCATACTCCCGCAGCACCTCCCACAGTAACTCCCTGGGAACTCGGTCATACGCCTTCTCCAAGTCTACAAAACACATGTAAACCGGATAAGCGTACTCCCAAGTACCCCCTGATCAGCGCAAAAACTATTTGTTAAGGAAAAAAGGCCTATATAAAGAGGTACAGCACAGTGCTGCACCATCATTGTCTGATTTATTAAAACAACAACATTGTAACTGAGAAACACTTAAATGCTACATTTCAAATGTTTACAATCAATCACTAAATTCATGGCAAACCAATTTTAACATCATGCAATAACACTAAGACGACATTAGTTGCATTGAACTGATCTTTTTAATAAGTTGTACTTACAATGTAGTGAGAAACATGGGCTTATGCTTCACTGAGGATCTTTGTCATTCTGACAGGGAGGCAACCTTCAGTTATTACACTTCGCGTTTTGAAATATGTGTAACTCTGTTAATATAAAACCCACAATGCTCAAACTTCCTTACTTTTTCTAAAATTGGTATATTTATTTATTTTGGGGCGTGGGGAATGAAGAGAAAAAAATATAAGAGCATTTTATGAGCATGGGATTTTGACCCCTCATATAAACATTATGCATAATGCTGCGCTATACTCTGCGGCCACACGCCGTTGCCAATTAATGCTTATTGTTTAGGTGTCCTTTGATAAGCAGGCAGTCATATCATTAACTAGAACTAGCTAGATCTGATCGATTTGGACATAAAAGCGAGTGAAGTCTAACCGGACGCGAGAGAGAGATCAGAGATCAGATCAGCTGCTGCTGACGGAGAACACGCAGCTCTGCATGATCACAGCTCCGCCGCTGTGACGGACCGTTGAGTGGAACAAAATTAAATACACTGAGTTAGACCTAACACACTTAGCTAGTTTATCTACTCTGGAACTAGCTAAACTAGTTATAAATATATTTATTCTTTACTGTCGGGTCACTTATTACAGGTTCAGCGAGCTGCACGAGACTGACGGGCTGTCAGGAGAGGGAGAGGAAAAAAGAGCACCCCGTTTATTTTTCCCATTTTATTATCCAGAATTACTGTAAACCTTTGAATAAAGTAGTTAATCTACTATTAGTAGTTTGTTTAAATGCATTACTTATGTTGTTTTTTTCATTAACATAAAATAAATCTCACGTACCCCCTGCAGTACTCCAACGTACCCCTAGGGGTCCGCGTACCCCCATTTGAGAACCACTGCCTTAGAGTAAACTTTCCCGGGGAGGCTGAGTAGTGTGATGCCTCTGTAATTGGCACACACCCTCTGATCCCCCTTTTTTAAAAGGGGAACCACCACCCCGGTCTGCCACTCCTTCGGTACTGTTTCCGACTCCCACGCAACGTTGATGAGACGTGTCAACCATGACAGTCCCTCAACACCCAGAGCCTTCAGCATTTCTGGGCGGATCTCATCCACCCCCGGGGCTTTGCCACTGTGGAGTTGTTTAACGACCTCAGTGACCTCCCCCCGGGAGATTGGTGTTGATCCCCCGTCATACTCCAGCTCTGCCTCTAACATAGAGGGCGGAGTTGTCGGGTTCAGAAGTTCCTCAAAGTGTTCCTTCCAACGCCCTAACACTCCATCAGTTGAGGTCAACAACGTCCCATCCTTACTGTACACAGCTTGGATGGTTCCCTGCTTCCCCCTCCTGAGGTGTCGGACAGTTTTCCAGAACAACTTTGGTGCCGCCCGAAAGTCCTTTTCCATGTCTTCTCCGAACTTCTCCCACACCCGCTTCTTTGACTCGGCCACGGATGAGGCTGCTGCCCTTCGGGCCTGTTGGTACCTTGCAACTGCCTCGGGAGTCCCCCGGGAAAACAAATCCCTGAAGGCCTCCTTCTTCAGTCGGACGGCTTCCCTGACCACCGGTGTCCACCAGGAGGTTCGAGTATTATCCCAAAAACTCAATAATTTTGATTATTAATGAACGTTTTGCTGAATAGTTTCATGTTCGTAGTAACGTAAAAAGTGCAGACCAGGAGCAACAAACATAGGTTAGCATTATTTGGATCAGGCTTGAGTACATTGGTTACTCCCAGTGACGTGCGGTGAGGTTCGTGGCTGGTGAGGCACTGACTCTTTCAGAGTCAGATTTACAAATATTATATTTTCACCTTAATCGAAATATTCGGTTATTTTCAAAAGCTTTTTTAGTCTGATGCTTCGATTCATTTTAAACAGACCGTTCAACAAAAGGATACCCAACATGTAAATATTGGATTGTTCTTTCTTAGTAAGATCCCATTTTCATTACAATTGTGGTCTTGAAGATGAAGTCCATGCTATCCTTCTGGACAATAATCTCTATTACTTTTTTGTAAAAGTCCTCCTTATCTTCCTGTAGTTTCAAAAGTCTAGTTTGTTGTTTGCGTCTACCGTCTCTGCGTAGAATAACAGTAGCAACAAGAACCTGTGGGCTCACGTGCACTCCCTTAAGTGCGGCAGAGGTTGTGGCTGCCTCCCCTGGTGCTTTTTTCATTGCCGTTGTATGATGAGACCAGCGAGCCTAAATATCATATATACGTGAAATAAGTTATTTAGAGACTATGGATGCCGAGGATAAATGTAATAAAGGGATCTACAAACATTACATTGGTGACATACAGTGAGATGGTGCAGGCATGCGCTTAGGGCCTCGCTTTCCAGCCAGTTTCTGTGTGGTGACGCATTCTGAGGTGAGGCAGATCTCATCTGGGCCTCACCTTACCCCACAGTAACTGGCTTGGGCGCGCTCACAAAATAAGTGCCCGCGTTAAATTAGTGCCCGCGTTCCAGCAAGTTAATGTGGGCTTACGAGAGGCAATGCTCGTCCCTGCCTCACTTCTCATCGCTACCCGTAGTTGTAGCGGAGCTCTGCAAATTTGCTGATTTTGACTATAACAAGCGATTGGAATCGTACATAAATCACATTTACAACACAGATCAGTGGAGACATTTTATTATTATTACTATTTACTTTTTCTTTAGTTGTTTTTCCGTTACATTGGAGTATGACAGGTGAGGCTCTGCCTCCCCTGCATCCCCTGACTGCACGTCGCTGGTTACTCCTATATTTACTTAACCTACTGTTAACTAACTAATGCTGACATATCTGTTGGCTAGAAGTACACAGCTTAATCAACCATTGCAATCAATCATTGCATCAATCGGCCATTGTCCTCTCAGCCTGACATATCAATCACTTCAATAAATGGCAAAACAAAAAATAAAAGGTTCTGGCTCAATTTTGGTTTAGTTAGCTTGTTAGCTTATTGCAGCTGTGCATGTTGCTAGCGGGTTGCTAGGCCAACTCACGAGCTGCGCCAGGTGATGTAAACAAGAACACCTCCATAGACCAGACCGTCTCAGTTTGTAGACTGCTCGGTTCAGGGTCCAGCCTACGGCTGCGGTGCTGTTTCTCTATAAATCCATGCTGAATTGGACCTTCTGTTTCATTCTTCTTCTTTAATGGTGACTTCCAAATAGAGTAGACGAGAATTATCGCCACCTACTGTATCACTGCAGCATTGTTCTTTGTTACTTCCGTTTCATTACAATGCTCCATTACAGCAAGAATCCCCCTCACACACATAGGTGAAACACATGCACATTCCCTACTGATAATCTTTCAGTAAAATGTTTTGCAGAGTATGTGCGTGAGGTTAATTTTCAGTTGTGTGTGTGTGAGGTGTTCAGTAGTGAATGTGAGAGTATTTCAGTAGTGTGTGTGCAAGGCCAGATGTGTTCAGTAGTGTGTGTGTGTGTGTGTGTGTGTGTGTGTGTGTGTGTGTGTGTGTGTGTGTGTGTGTGTGTGTGTGTGTGTGTATGTGTGTGTGTGTGTGTGTGTGTGGTGTTCAGTAGTGAATGTAAGAAGATTTCAATAGTGTGTGTGTGTGAGCTTAATTTTCATTAGTATGTGTGTGAGGTTTAATTTTCAGTTGTGTGTGTGTGTGAGGTGTTCAGTAGTGAATGTGAGAGTATGTCAGTAGTGTGTGTGCAAGGCCAGATGTTTTCAGTAGTGTGTGCATGAGGTTAGTTTGAATGTTGGCCTCCACGGCCCCTCATATAAATGATTTGTTTTAAATAAACTAGCAAAGATTACCCTTTTAAACCCCAAATTAACACAAACAAGGTCAAAGTATTATTACCTATACCTATACAACTTCAAAAGACATACCTAAATGTGATATAACCTTATATTACCACAAAAGAGTCAATACGTAATATTAACACACTATTAAAGCACATTACCTTATAGAGGGCATTACAACCACAACAGGTGACCTAAACAAGTCATACTATCATCATTAACTATAATGGCTTACTAGGAGATACTACAACAGGTGTCACATCAAAGGGGCAATAGTCTTATCACCCCCTATTGAGCAACATCCTTATAGAGGGCATTACAACCACAACAGGTTACCGAAACAAGTCATACTATCATCAATTACTATAATGGCTTACTAGGGGATACTACAACATGTGCCACATCAAAGGGATTTGGAGGTGGGACTAAGGTTAATGGGGGTCATAAATCACTCTCTTATCAGGTACTTAATCTCATTTTGAGCAAAACAGTGGTCTTTCAACTAATGTCAATGTTTGTAGTTGACAAGACTTCTCAAATAGCCCGTATCTATGCAGAGGTTAACTGGTAAAAGCTACAGTTTGTGTGTCTTATTTTGATGGAAATCTTATTGAGAGATTGCTTGGCAATGTGTGTTTAAGGAAAAGCACAATACACTTTAGATAAGAATTGGACATATTCACTGTGAAGTCAGTGGATTGCAGAATAAGCCTTGAGTTTGGCATTTGGACTATTGACATGTCATTTTTTTGGAAGCAGATATGACACGAGAGGCTGAAGCTAAGTATAACCCAACACTGAAACCAGACATTTTACAATACACCTTAATTAACTAAATACAACAGTGTAAAAGGGATATGCTTAAGCTTAATCAACCATATTTAACTGGCCATTGTCCTCTCAGCCTGAAATGTCAATCACTTCAATAAATGGTAAAACAAAAAAGAAAAGGTTCTGGCTCAATTTCGGTTTAATTAGCTTGTAGCTTATTGCAGCTGTGCATGTTGCTAGCGGGTTGCTAGGCCACCTCACGAGCTGCGCCAGGTGATGTAAACAAGAACACCTCCATAGACCAGACCGTCTCAGTTTGTAGACTGCTCGGTTCAGGTTCCAGCCTACGGCTGCGGTCAGTGGCGGCTGCTGTAAAATATTTTAGGTGGGACTGTGGAAATGGTGACCAAACAATACTAGGGAGTTCCGGGGGAATGCCAGCCCCGGTAAAAAAAATTGAGAAATGACCCCTTAAATTATGACTTCTGGTGATGTTAGAGGGGGGGGGGGGGGGGGGGGGAGGACAATTTGAGGCTTAAAAATATGGGAAGACTGATCAATACCTCCATAATCTTCTGTGTGGTTAGCTATGAATCTTCCAAAACTTCGAAACATCTTGTACTGGACATAGTTTCTACAGTATAAACTGTGCAACAGTACAGTAGGCCCACACAAACTGCAGAACACCGGGGCTTTGGGAACACTCAAATTATTTAATTCCCATTTAACCTTTAAGGGGCTTTTTTCCCCCGTTTTTTTTCTCAGGTATGGATGGGTATCGTTTGAAATGTATCGATTCCGATTCAGATTCCGGTTCTGCTTATCGATTCCGGTTCTTATCGATTCCTCGTTTCGATTCCAAAATTGTAAAAGAAAAAGGTCAAACGTTTAGATTACAAAAATATCTTTATTCTTTTAAGCTTTAACTGACATTTTTAGAAATAAAAAATATACATGCAATACAAATGTATTGCACAATAGCTGTGCTTTATTTTCACTGAGCTATGCCTGTGGCAAGCTATTAACAGGCATTACACTGTGCCTTGTCTTTTTCTTTTTTAGTGTAGTGGAGCCTCACTTTAGAGCGTTTACCGCGATCCATCTTAAGTGTTATGAAGTGACTGAGCTCGTGAACTGTCTACGGGAGGGCAGGGGGAGCCTCGCTGCGGGGCAACTGTGGACCTCTGTCACCTGTCAGCGCAACTTACATGATGCCGTTTAAAAGCGTACCGAGCCGGCTGTCAACGGCCCGCTGACGACCGGCCGTTCTGTGATTCTCCAGAACACACAGATGGCCAGTCCGCCGTCACCCGTTTAGGAACCGTTAAGCACCGACATTGTGTATTTTGTATGGGTACCCGATACCCGGCATTTTCTTATCGGTTCTCATCCGGAACCGAGTTTCGGTTCCCAACCCTAGTCTCAGGACTTGTTAAAATGTAATAGACTATTCATGTGTCATACTCATTTAACGGGAAGAAACTCAGCTAACTGATGTTAGTTCGGTCATCAGGGAGGGACTCGGAGTTGAGCCGCTCCTCCTTCGCGTCGAAAGGAGCCAGTTGAGGTGGTTCGGGCACCTAGTTAGGATGCCCCCTGGGCGCCTCCCTAGGGAGGTGTTCCAGGCACGTCCAGCTGGGAAGAGACCAAGGGGTAGACCTAGGACCAGGTGGAGGGATTATATCTCTTCGCTGGCCTGGGAGCGCCTTGGGATCCCCCAGTCAGAGCTGGTTGATGTCGCCAGTGAAAAGAAAGTTTGGGGCTCTCTGCTGGAACTGCTACCCCCGCGACCTGACCACGGATAAGCGGGAGAAGATGGATGGATGGATGGATGGATGAATGGATGGATGGAATGTACGAGCAGAGAGCAGCATTGTTAAACACTTTTTTGTTCACGAGCCACATTCATCCCGATTTTATCTCAGGTGGCGTGGACGAGTAAAACCATTGCATGATAAATAACAACACATCCAAATGTTATTTTAGCGTAGAGAAATGCATTAACATTCTGAAAATTGTCAAAATAAATGCCTTTGCAAAACAGATGATAAACAGCCTGAGGTTATAGGTGCAATTTCAACCAACTATATATATATAGTATCCACACTGACTGTCTGACGCCGAAAAGCTTGTCCACACCTCTGTCTCCTCCAGGCTGGACTACTGCAATGCACTCCTCATCGGGATCCCTAAGAAAAGCATCCAGAAGCTCCAGAAGCTCCAGTACATCCAGAACAGCACTGCTAGGATCCTGATGAGGGTGCGCAAATATGATCATATCCAGTGCTTGAATTGGAATGAAAAAGGTGCCAGTACTCTAAAATCAGCAACTTTTTCAAGTCAATTTTATATATACAGCCCACAAACAAGAATTTGGCTACTATAATGCTGGTGGGTTTGTCTCTTTACTACTGTATATTTTAGAAAGGTTCACTGTACTTAACATTTGTTATGATAGGCAGCGGATATGGCTAAAGCTCAGTAAGGTCAATATTAACTGAAAATATAGCAATCAAAGTCTAGATCTTCTGCTGAAGACACATGAAGCAGAGACCTTTCAGGTGAGAGCCCCTCTGGTGGTGTTCAACATTAATGACAAGGAAACAAAGCTCTGGTCAGAAGCATTTTTTATAAAAAGCTTTAACAAAATTAAGTATTTCTGTACATTTTGAATGCAATCTAACTTTCCAACTCAGAAAACGAAAAAGTGCCAAAAGTCTTCTCACATGGCTGAGCTGCTTTGCAATATACTTCACCACTGAAGAATACAAATATGTATAAAGTAAACTATGATGCAATCTAACTTTCCAACTCAGAAAAATGATAAAGAGCATGAACAAAGAACATGTCAAAACAAATGCAAAATTTGCACAATCTAAAATGAGAAACTGTAACTGCAAGTAACAAAATCTGAGCCATGGTAAAGAGTTACATTGAACACCAAGCTGATCAGATAACTCCCTGGTTGGTCTGAAGTCCTTCTATCTCCAGGATCTGTACAAATCGGCACATTATGCCAAAAGTCTTCTCACTGGGTGAGCTGCTTTGCAATATACTTCACATTGTTAGAAAAGGCTCCAGAAGGCCTTGGGGACATCAGTATCAGGGGCTGGAGCTGGACAGGCTCTTTCATCAGCACTTCTCCTTCCCTTTGCCAGCCAGGACCTCACATACTGTTCCGGATTGAACTGTCCTAGTGATGGTCCATTACATTTAATGAAAACCAGGCTGGACAGTCGGCTGACAGAGAGAGCATTCCTTTTTGCAGTAAGGATATCGTTCATGCAGCTGAATGCCCGCTCACACTCACTAGTGGAGACAGCGATGGTTCGGACTGCTTTCAGTAGAGGCTCCATGGCAGCAGGTGTACGGGATGCCTGGTTTCCTTGTATTCGCGAAAGCCCTGAACAGTCTCTCTTCTGTCCACTTTCAGCACTTCGCACAAACGTAGCACCTCTACGTCCCCATACTGTACGTCTAACTCCTCTTCAGGCCAACTTCCAGGATGGATAACTTTCATGTCCTGGATTTGCTGATTGTCCCGGGCCTCCCGGCCATGTAATGGGATTTCTCTTGTGCTGACATGAGAGGAGGTTGTGGAAGTCATTCTGTGTCTCAGATTCTCTACCATACTGCGGAAAAACTGACCTGCATGAATCTGTACAAGCCTGCCATTCTCACGTAGGGCAACACCCTTGAAGGACTTCTCAGCTAGAGCTGTATGAACTGTAGTCATGTGTGGGCCAGGCATGGTGACCATGGATTCAAAAACTCGTATTTCTCGAGTTAAGAGCCTATCTGCTGTAGGCAGTGTCATCTCTCTTTTTTGGAGTTGCCGAGAGAGGTCGCTGAGCTCTGTGAGCGCATCGTACATCAGTCCCAGATTGCTGACAAACGTTGCAGATGTGAGCACATCATCCAGGCCCTTGTACTTTGCTCTGTCTCTGGAATCCCTGCTCGTGTCGTTTGCAGCATTTGTGAAGTGATCATGAAGCACTCGGTAGTTTTCCCAGACTGCTCTGACGCTCCTTTCACTTGAAGCCACCCAGCGGATGGACAAAACACGCCCTATCACCAGGAGACGCTGTCCGACTGCTTGCGCACACTGCGCTAACTGCCTCTGATTTTTGGGGGAGGCATGGAACAAGGAATAGAGTTTGTCAAAAAAGATCTGGAAATGATTGAGCCCTGAGACCTCCTTGACCACATCCCCAACTGCCAGCTCTAGACGATGATTGGAGCAGTGCCACACAAACAGGCTTGGGAATTTACTACACAACTGGGTAGCAACGCCTGTTCTCTTCCCTAGCATGACTGAAGCCCCATCACATGCAAAAGAAACGAAACACTGACCTAAAAAGTCCTCGTTAAAATCTCTTCCAAGACACTCCATTAACGCCTTTGTGATGTCATCAGCCGTTGTTCCATCCAACTCGATCAGCTCCCAAAAAAACGTTTCGTGCTGAGCATCAGCTAATGCTGAGCGTAGACACACAACAAGCACCGTTTTACCACTAATAGTGGTAGATTCATCGACCAAAACACAGAGTTTTCTTTGGTTTTCTGTAATGTCTTTTGCCATTTTTTTCTTCAGCTCATGAGCTATGTGGTCGATGATTTCGCCACAGGTTTTATTGGAGTGCAAAACCCTGCCCACGTTCAGCCCATTCAGTTTCTGTACATTCAAATCAATTGGCATGTCTGTGAATGGCCGGCTATGTTTGCCAATTTTATATGCCGTTCGAAAAACTCTGATAGTGGTGTCTAATTCAGATTTATGCATAGACTGCACTTGATGTTGAATAGTTTCACATGAAGCAGATGTAAGGATGTCAGCAGCTTTTACATGGGCTTGTGATTCTTTATGTTCTTTGATTTTTTTTCTCAGGCTAGCTTGTTGTTTGGCCTTGTCAACACCGAAATGAGACACTGCACACTCACCCCATTCAGTTGACAGTTTCAGTCCTTGTCCAGTGTGTATTCCCAAAGATTTGACATCTCTGCATATCCGACATCCTAGCTTCTTATCTTTAAGAAGGAGCCATGCATTGGTCTTGCAAAAATATTGCACCTGGTCCGTTGTCCAGCAGTCAGGTGCATCGCTTTGCCCGGTGTTGGTGGTGGCAGTTGCGCCAGCAGCAGCTAACATTAGAGGCTCTGGAGGAGGCGGTGGAGCTAGTGCTAATGCTAATGCACTAGAACTTGGAGCAGGAGGATCAACCAAAGAAAGCTCCCCATCAGACACAATTTCCAACACAGGCACAGCATTCTCTGTATTTGAAGTTTCTTCCGGCGACAACCGCTGTCTTTTTGCACTTTTATTAATCCACTCTAACATTTTAGAAATGCTAATTTGTGACGTGACTTGCTTTCCTTCTCTCGGGGGCGTGCCTGCTCTGTTCTATCACTCTACATAGCCACCCACTGGGTGGGAGTTGCACTGCATAAACACAACACACGTGCATCTAGGTATGTAAATTGTAAAGCATTAAAACATGGTTTTACTAACAGTTTTCAGTATGTTGTTACTTCGGCATTATTATTATTATTTTGAAACGTGTATTACTATTAAATCACGGTCAAATAGGTTAATTTTGACATAGTCGTTTCCACCACAGTATTTACATGGAGAAGATAAGCCCCGCCCCCTCTCCAGCACGTTCTGTTTGAATGACAGGAGTAAACAGCTGACAGCCGCTGTGAAACTCCAGCGGTTAGAGCGATGAGAATGTCCGTTCGGCACCTCATGACGCATCACTGAGTACCGGGCGGCTGTATATATATATATGGATGTATAATAAGAACGGCGGGAGAGTGTTGAGTACTGGCACGGTGCATGAGTACCGGAGTACCGCCAGCATGCCGGTACTGAGCAAGAAGTGCCGGTACTCCATGGGTCAGAACCAGAAGTGCCGGTACTGCGTACCGGTGAGTACCGGCCCAATTCCAGCACTGATCATATCACCCCCATCCTTAAATCACTACACTGGCTCCCCGTGGAACTGAGGATTGAATACAAGGTCTCCCTCCTCACTCACCAGTGTATCCATGGAACTGCCCCTCCCTACCTCAAGGAACTCCTCACCCCTCACTCACACACACACACACACACACACACACACACACACACACACACACACACACACACACACACACACACACAAACACAAACACACACACACACACACACACACAAACACAAACACACACGTCAAACACACACACACACACACACACACACACACACACACACACAAACACACACACACACCCCCCATACTAGACCAGTGGTCCTCAACTGGTCAGACCTCGGGACCCACTTTTTCCTTTGTCAATAGATTGCGACCCGACATTTTTAACCACTCAAATCTATTCAACAAAAAAATCGTGCTGTAATATATACGCTTTTCAGCTTACAATATTAACTAAAGTGAAGTACAGTGCATATATTCCTTATATCCCTTCACAGAACTCAAGTATGCTATAAAAATCGTTTAATGAGATGATGGAATCAAAGCTGAACTGTATAACATAAAAAGGCAGACATGCTGAAAACCCAACCCCCAGGAGATTTTTAGAAATACTAACATATAAACTACGCATTCTGGTACACTCTGAGAAGAATATAAATACATCTGTTGCTACCCGACTTAATAATATGTTATGCCATTGTTTGTTGATAACTTGCTGCTCCACACAGAGAGAAGAGCAAAGAAATTGCGGGTAACGGTAGCTCCCATTGTTCTGCGACCTGTCAATCATCAAACCGGGGGTCATATTTCATTATGTGTTCATTTGTATCTGAAGTTGTACCCATGGATGTATAAATAATCGTTACATTACATTACATTGCATTTAGCTGAATGAATAGTTATATCGCAAAGTTATTCTCAGTGGGGACTTCCGGCAACAATCTTGATTCTGATTGGCCAGAAGACTCGAAAAACATCAGCAAAGATGTTTTATTGAGAAGATGATCACTATGTGACAGAAGTTTTCAAAACTGTTTATAGTCTCCGGTACTTCCAGTCCAACGCCTACTGCATGCACAGCGTTAGAAAATCGGGCCTTCAAAATAAGTAACTCACATCTGCGACCCACTCGAAACGGGTCCGTGACCCAAAAGTGGGTCGCGACCCACCAGTTGAGAACCACTGCACTAGACTGTTACATGGCTAGTTTTTTTGATTTTTAACACTTTTTTCCGTGAAACATTGCAGTCCTTTGATAACTTTACTGATTTTTGCAGTTTTTGTGTTACTAAGATACTTTCAGTTACACTTTAATGCATTAAAAACTTTACAACTGGTAAAAAATTAAGTACTTTTTCTGAATAGATGTTCTTTAATAATCCAATTCTAATTGGCAAGTTAATGATTTTAAGGCTGTTGCAGTGAGACAATGCAGTTTTGATAACTTTAATAGCCTGACTTTTTTAAATGTTTTTAGATGCTTTACTGTGACTTCTTTCATGTTATTTTTAACATAACATTACTTTTTTCAACATGCTGTTTTCTTTATTTCACTCTATTGTAAGGGAAACTTCTGTGTAGCAATGCAGCGGGAGTCATCGACTCAGGAAAGAGACACAGGAAGAGCAGGAGCTTTGATGTCAAACACTGATGGTTTATTTGGAGCTTCGGCCGGAGAATTCACATCACAAGTCCAAGAGCCAGAGGTTCTGACTTCACGGTAGAGTTGCCACGTCAATTCTGAAGAACTCTACCCCAGACCCCTGTATTTAGCTAGTTCAGAGAGCATCATCAACATGCTGCATAACAAGATAAAATCACAACACCTCTATCAGCTGACGCAAACAGGCAGGAACATAGACTCATAACACCTCTATCAGCTGACGCCAACAGGCAGGAACAGGGAGACAGAACACTAAGAGCACAGCAGCCAAGGTTACGAGGTGCGTGTGCTCAGTCAGGACAGTTTGAACTGATAAACTGGGTCAAAGTTATGGGCCTTGGAAAATATTTCCCCAACAGTTTCCATCTTTTTATCAATTTTGATAATCTAAAAACCTTAGTCTAATAATATTTTGTTTAGTGCGAAAGTGTAATCTGATCCGGCAAAAATATATTAATCACCATTATTGTACATGTCTGGTCATTGGAAATATAAAAACAGTCATGAATTGTACATCTGTAAACATCCAAGGTATAAAATAAATTCAAAGTTCATCTTTGTACGAGAGCTGGAAGAACATGTCCTTCAGTCTTTCTGACTCGTTCTCCTCCTCTCTTTATGACAAAGAGTGTCTGGTGTGTAAAGGTATCCTGATACTGTATAGATTAGCACTGAGGTGCTGATTGGCTCAAACTCTTCTTCATCAGCGCGCCATATTTCAACCCCCCAATTGCTCTGCTTTTGTGTGGCTCATTCAGTGAGCACTGTAGTTGATCCCCCAGTGAAATGGAGGCTCATCTGCCTGCATTCCTTCTGCTATCTGCTTGAGAGCAGTGCAACTGCATATTCCAAGTGGCGCATCTAGGTCTCCCCCCGTGATGGGAGAGGTTAGGAAGACATCTGCTCCTCCAAGAAACAAGGAACCTTGTATGAAGCCTCTGAAGCCCTCGCTCGTCCTGCAGGGCTGTCTGCTTGAACCCACCGAGCAGAAAGGTGAAGAAGCATCCCATCTCCTCAGAAAGTTGAAGATTAGAATCCTCTCATCTCGAACGACCTCGTGCCTCCTTGCACGTGGCTGGGGGTGCTCTCTGCAGCCGGAGAGTGTGATCCTCTCTCTCTGACCCTTGGCCTTCAGAGCTGTCCTAGTTATTGGGTTAACACTTGATAGGGATGTTTTCCTGAGTGAAGACAACTCAAGGTAATGGATTAGCACATTATCATTCAATTACAAAAATAGGATAGGCCCCTCATAATTATTTGGGAGCCTTCCTGACACATGCACATTATAAATGTAAGGTTTGTGTTAGTCATTTAACATGCAATAATCATATACTTATCAGTCCAAAGCAGAAAAAAGTTATTTTAAGTTAAAGGTGAGCTCGTCCCTGTGGATATAACCCCTTCTCAATGATTCTAAATGTTATATTAATTCACCATTTACCGTTTGATAAAAGATTAGTTTATCAGAAATACATTTGAAATAAATGTTCCAATATGAAATAAATTACTCAATATAATTGACTCTCCCCTCCCTTTTCTTACATATGTCACATATGTAATAACAACGTAGGAGTCTAGTTAAACATGGTATCGTCTATAAGCTATTAATCGAGAAGACTCAGTATCAGTATGCAACTCGCAAATATCTCTTCTCTCTTTCCTATCCCTCTCTTCCCTCTTCTCTCTATTCTCTCTTCCACATATCTCTCTATTCTCTCTTCCTCATCCCTCTCTCTTCCTCATCTCCCTCTCATCCTCATCTCCCTCTTTCCTCACTTCCCCATCTCTTTCTCTTCTCACTTTCCCATCTCTTTCTTCTCTCACTTCCCCATCTCTTTCTTCTCTCACTTATGTTAGATATGAAATAAAACATACGAGTCCATGTAAGCATGGTATAGATCATAATCCATTACTCGAGAAGACTCAGTATCACCTGTGCGCAGCTTACAAAAAACAATTGTGAGAAACATATATTATGCAGGAAATGCATACCTTTGTTGAAAAAACAAAGCATAGCCGATGCAGGAGGAAAAGCTTCAACCCCCTTAACATCTGAGTTACCACTGAAGGCATAGCATGAATGATAGTGGGCGTCTGAGGGTGTCATTACTGAGAAATGTCAAATAATTTCAAAACCTTACATTTGAAAACAGGTTTGCATTCCTCCACTTAAGGTGACGTTATCATTGGAAACAATAAAAACGAACTGTTTTGATGTAGAATCTATCAATTGACTCGTCAGAGCTGAACAGATTGGTTGTATTGTAGCCTGAGTTTCGTGCAGCCTCTAGTTTTACCAGGTAGAAACACTGTCCATATAATGTGAATAAATGCAGAATTAGACAGTAAGAGGCCCCTGACATTAGGCCTTCACTAAAAATAGTAGGGGCTTTTAACAGCTTACCAACGTACAGGCATCCCCTGCATAGCAGTATGAATAGCCTTAAAAAAACAAAAAACCCACTCTGTGGTAACGAGAGTCATATTTCGGACCCAAATGCCCTAAGTGAAGCCGTTAGTCTCATCTGACTGACCCAAGGGTTGGTGCTGGTGTGACAGGGAGGCTTCCAAGTGTTCAAAGCAGAGGTCAAGCTTTCAGTTCATGGCTCGGTGGGGGGGAGCAGACCCACGTGAGACAGTATCAACGGCTGTAATGTTCAGTTTGAGGAGCGTCATTCTCTCTGGGAGCAGGAAATGGTGTCCATTCTCGGACCAGACCATTAATGTCATTTCATGTAGAGCAGCCATAGCATATCTGTGACTGCACACAGCCGTACTTTAGCAGGGCAGAACTGGGTGACTCTTAGTGAAGCCGTCCAAGGCCATATAGACAAAATGGAACCACGTACTAACAAAAAGGACACAAGGTCATCAATGTCTCTCTTTACCTTTGGCCTAATTGTAAAACAAATTAGTGGGAAAAATGTGGAACACTAATCCATCATCATGTGAAATGTTGAGTTAATTTAAATAATTACCTATGGGTTGAAATCAAATTAACATTAACATTATAACTAAAGTCAGTTAAAATTGGACTTGCACGGATTAGAATCTAAGCAATACACCATTTTCCCAGCTCTGTAATGAAAAGGATAACAATATTAGGTACATTACAAGAGTATTAAAACACCCAAACATGCACACGTATCTTATTCTAGTAGAGATTAGAGGACAGGTCTAACGTTGTGAACAAAATCATCAAGTCAAAGTTTCAGCTATTCTATCTTGAATTACTAATAACTCTAAAGAAGGCAACAATTTACAAAGTGGATAAGGCGAATACTCATCCAAAATCAAAACAGCTGGGTGAATACTCTCTTTATGGTATTTAAATTGGGTCAAGTAGAACCCCTTCATGGATTTGGCTTGCAACACAAAGTGATACTGATCTCTGTCTGTTAGGATTTGGAAGTCTCATGATTTATTGTGTGGGCCTGTGAAGGAGAGGCCCAGGGAAAACAACATCCATCTTGGAACTGCAATTACTTATCTTAAAGAGATTGCAACATTATACTCCTTTAAAAAAAAATTGCTCAATTCATTTAACACATTTATTATGCACACAATAAAAACCTCAACAAATATATTGATCCTGGCTTAACCAGCGACCTTTACTCTATTGTTCATAAGCTCAGTAGTTTAACAACTATTATAATTGTAGTAATGTCTGTAGAGCAATTGTACTAGAAATAATTTGAAACAGTTTAATAAAGAATGTTAAACTATATTTAAAAACTGTAATTGAACTTCAACTTATATTAATTATCTGATTCCAGTGGCCAGTTGGAATAGACAATCAACAAAGTTTCCATTTTGCAGCAACAGCGCAAAAGGTTTAAACAACAATTAGTATTATGTCTGAGTCTAGTTCTGTCTTGCTTTGTTTCGGAATGTGTTCAATACATTACGTTTTGTATTCATTATTACCATACAATACATAGATTAAGAATAAATGAAACAAATAATACAACATTGACCTATTTGAGCAGACAGATCTCCTCAGGCAGGTATTTACGACCAGCAGTGATGCCTCTGAGGGTCTCAGGGTGTAAGACGGGGCATAGGGTTTATACAAGGTCACAAATATATCTTAACATACCAGTAATACAATTTAAAATGTATTGTTAAAGCAATATCATCTTATTTTCTTCTTACACCTACAGCGCACACCCTGAACAGTGTGCTTCTTGTTTACATTTTCCTCTGCACACTCAGATGCAGGACATAAAAACACTCTTTTGCTATTTATTTTCATTTTGCAGCACATTTGCAGCACATTTATACTATAATATATAATTTTGCTTTACATCTTTACATTATTTATTTTTCTCAAGTCATTTACTTTTGGTGAGATAACTAAAGTTCAGTCAGACAACTCACGTGTTCCTTTAACATGTTTATTAGAAGCAGCATATAGTTGAGTTTGGCGACTAGGCTCGGGCATCATCACTCCATAGATATACATAGCACGATGAGTGATGATTAAATAACTAACCCCCGAGCCTACAGGTGGAAGCTGGGGTGGAAGCTGGGGTGGTGGTGGGGCAGGCAAGCAGCAGCAACATGAAACACAGCAGCAGGAACATGAACGCAGCAATAGCAAGTGAACACAGCAGTGGCAGCAGGCAAGCAGCAGTGACGTAGAGGTTGCTGCGGCAATAGCAGCAGCAAGCAATGCATGGAGAGAGATCTGCAGGTTAAATAGAGCGGCATATTAAGGAGACTCTGTTTGGTTGGTTGTAGAGTGGCAAGGGGCGTTATGTATGAATGCAGCATAAGTGCTCGAGTTGACTGCCTGAACTAGCTCGCAGGCTTCGCCTCATTTTAGTTCATTTTACCCTGGCTATGGACTGATTTATTATTAGTTGTTACAAAACATACACAAGACGGCGGGTAGACAAACCAATATAGACCCCCCATACAAACAATCAGACAAACAAACATGAACTCGCAATAAACACCAGTGCGACGGCAATGTTCATCCAGCTCAATTTAGTCCGAATTAAGAGGTTTCAGAGGGGGTAGGGAATTATATAAATGGAGCCTCTTGAGTCACGCGTCCACCCTTGTACAAGTGCTAAGATCGTGCCTGAAGACCGTCCAAAAGCGATAACTAGCTTATCCTCTTGCGACACCACTACTCTATTCTAGTGGTGCTATGAACCCCCGACCAGGAGAACATAGACTTTTTCCCGCTACCCTTTCTCTCCAACAACAGCACAGTTAACTGTAGTCCTACACGACCAGCCTATACACCCGCCATCTAGTTCATCACAACGATGAAACACAGTTTTGTTCAACAATTAATTGCCACTGCCCACCCGTGATCAATTAGCCTATCATTTTATGTATGCACCCCTGACCACCACCAGCTCTTCCAGCAATAATGTAGGGAACGCTTCCAAGCAACGTAGAAAATGTTCCTCCAGCAGAGTAGAGAGCTGTGGCGCATCGGGTGATGCACTCACCTCGCGCTGCCCCGGCCTTGCCAGCAATGTAGAAGACGGTCACAAACAACGAGTGCTTTTAGACCATCTCGTTTTTAATAGAGACGGCGGTGGTGTGAGTTAAAGATATAGACAAAAAGCTGTGACTTTCTTCCTCTCAGCTGCACGGCTGCAGCCACCCAATAACGGGGGGATATTTACACACACCCCCGCGGCTGCTTCTGCAGCCGTGTTTAGAGAGGCAATGGGGGGAAATATCTCGGGCTGCTTATTTTTAACTGCTGTGTTGGCCGCTGAAACCCCCAGAATTTGGCGATTTGTCCAATAAAAATATTTACATTGCTTTCATACAGAAGCTCCACTTTACTGATGTATTTCTTTAAGGTTACTCTGAACATAAGCTGTGCATGCTTGTATGGTACTTTCGTCCCAAGCAGCATGCACAGAGGCAATCAGCCAAATGTTCATTAACCAAAAAATGAAACACAACCGCTCAGTTTCACAGGTAATTTTAGGATACCGTCAATCACAGATTCTGGTAAGGCAATGTCCAAATGTGGATTTGAAATTACACTTACCAGTTCTGAAGATGTGTTGGTATCCTGCCGACAACGCCAATTTGTAAGGGAAACTTCTGCAGCAATGGAGAGTCAGGACTCGGAGAGACACGAGGAGAGTTGGAGCTTTGATGTCAAACACTGGTAGTTTATTACAAGTCAACGGCCGGAGAATTCATATCACAAGTCACAGCAGCAAAAGGTTCTGACTGCACGGGTGGGTTGTCATGTCAATTCTGACCAGCATATATCTCGGTAGACCTTTTAAATAGTTCAGAGAGAGTAAACAACATATTTGGGGAGATGGGGCGTTAACATCTGGAGACACAGGAGATATCCCCCAACTCTGGAGCTTAGAAGCTAGCGTTCTCACACTCTCAAAACCTCCCTATGCCCTGTAGGTCAAGCTGTAAAACCTAGTATCAACATACGACTGCATTATCACATTCCTTACGGAAGATAAGGAGCAGGGCTGATCGTAAATGTAAACACACAGTAAATGTTAAATATCTTAGGAGTAAGGAAGAATTATTATTTGACACTTAGGAAGAGAGAATAAATATTCTCTAACAGGTTATATCCACAGGGACTAGCTCACCTTTAAATTACAATAACATTTATCTGCTACTGATGAGTATATGATTCTTGCATGTTAAATGACTAACACAAACCTTACATTTATGCATGTGTATTTGTCAGGAAGGCTCCCAAATAATTCTGATGGGCCTATCCTATTTTTGTATTTAAATGATAATGTGCTAATCCATTACTTTGAGTTGTCTGCACTCAGGAAAACATCCCTATCAGGTGTTAACCCAATAACTAGGACAGCTCTGAAGGCCAAGGGTCAGAGAGAGAGGGTCACACTCTCCGGCTGCAGAGGGCACCCCCATCCATGGCGAAGGAGGTACGAGGTCGTTCGAGATGAGAGGATTCTAATCTTCAACTTTCTGAGGAGATGGGATGCTTCTTCACCTTTCTGCTCGGTGGGTTCAAGCAGACAGCCCTGCAGGACGAGCGAGGGCTTCAGAGGCTTCATACAAGGTTCCTTGTTTCTTGGAGGAGCAGATGTCTTCCTAACCTCTCCCATCACGGGGGGAGACCTAGATGCGCCACTTGGAATATGCAGTTGCACTGCTCTCAAGCAGATAGCAGAAGGAATGCAGGCAGATGAGCCTCCATTTCACTGGGGGATCAACTACAGTGCTCACTGAATGAGCCACACAAAAGCAGAGCAATTGGGGGGTTGAAATATGGCGCGCTGATGAAGAAGAGTTTGAGCCAATCAGCACCTCAGTGCTAATCTAGAGTATCAGGATACCTTTACACACCAGACACTCTTTGTCATAAAGAGAGGAGGAGAACGAGTCAGAAAGACTGAAGGACATGTTCTTCCAGCTCTCGTACAAAGATGAACTTTGAATTTATTTTATACCTTGGATGTTTACAGATGTACAATTCATGACTGTTTTTATATTTCCAATGACCAGACATGTACAATAATGGTGATTAATATATTTTTGCCGGATCAGATTACACTTTCGCACTAAACAAAATATTATTAGACTAAGGTTTTTAGATTATCAAAATTGATAAAAAGATGGAAACTGTTGGGGAAATATTTTCCAAGGCCCATAACTTTGACCCAGTTTATCAGTTCAAACTGTCCTGACTGAGCACACGCACCTCGTAACCTTGGCTGCTGTGCTCTTAGTGTTCTGTCTCCCTGTTCCTGCCTGTTGGCGTCAGCTGATAGAGGTGTTATGAGTCTATGTTCCTGCCTGTTTGCGTCAGCTGATAGAGGTGTTGTGATTTTATCTTGTTATGCAGCATGTTGATGATGCTCTCTGAACTAGCTAAATACAGGGGTCTGGGGTAGAGTTCTTCAGAATTGACGTGGCAACTCTACCGTGAAGTCAGAACCTCTGGCTCTTGGACTTGTGATGTGAATTCTCCGGCCGAAGCTCCAAATAAATCATCAGTGTTTGACATCAAAGCTCCTGCTCTTCCTGTGTCTCTTTCCTGAGTCGGTGACTCCCGCTGCATTGCTACACAGAAGTTTCCCTTACAATAGAGTGAAATAAAGAAAACAGCATGTTGAAAAAAGTAATGTTATGTTAAAAATAACATGAAAGAAGTCACAGTAAAGCATCTAAAAACATTTAAAAAAGTCAGGCTATTAAAGTTATCAAAACTGCATTGTCTCACTGCAACAGCCTTAAAATCACTAACTTGCCAATTAGAATTGGATTATTAAAGAACATCTATTCAGAAAAAGTACTTAATTTTTTACCAGTTGTAAAGTTTTGAATGCAATAAAGTAGTGTAACTGAAAGTATCTTAGTAACACAAAAACTGCAAAAATCAGTAAAGTTATGAAAGGACTGCAATGTTTCACGGAAAAAAGTGTTAAAAATCAAAAAAACTAGCCATGTAACAGTCTAGTGCAGTGGTTCTCAACTGGTGGGTCGCGACCCACTTTTGGGTCGCGGACCCGTTTCGAGTGGGTCGCAGATGTGAGTTACTTATTTTGAAGGCCCGATTTTCTAACGCTGTGCATGCAGTAGGCGTTGGACTGGAAGTACCGGAGACCATAAACAGTTTTGAAAACTTCTGTCACATAGTGATCATCTTCTCAATAAAACATCTTTGCTGATGTTTTTCGAGTCTTCTGGCCAATCAGAATCAAGATTGTTGCCGGAAGTCCCCACTGAGAATAACTTTGCGGTATAACTATTCATTCAGCTAAATGCAATGTAATGTAATGTAACGATTATTTATACATCCATGGGTACAACTTCAGATACAAATGAACACATAATGAAATATGACCCCCGGTTTGATGATTGACAGGTCGCAGAACAATGGGAGCTACCGTTACCCGCAATTTCTTTGCTCTTCTCTCTGTGTGGAGCAGCAAGCTATCAACAAACAATGGCATAACATATTATTAAGTCGGGTAGCAACAGATGTATTTATATTCTTCTCAGAGTGTACCAGAATGCGTAGTTTATATGTTAGTACTTCTAAAAATCTCCTGGGGGTTGGGTTTTCAGCATGTCTGCCTTTTTATGTTATACAGTTCAGCTTTGATTCCATCATCTCATTAAACGATTTTTATAGCATACTTGAGTTCTGTGAAGGGATATAAGGAATATATGCACTGTACTTCACTTTAGTTAATATTGTATGCTGAAAAGCGTATATATTACAGCACGATTTTTTGTTGAATAGATTTGAGTGGTTAAAAATTTCGGGTCGCAATCTATTGACAAAGGAAAAAGTGGGTCCCGAGGTCTGACCAGTTGAGGACGACTGGTCTAGTGTGTGTGTGTGTGTGTGTGTGTGTGTGTGTGTGTGTGTGTGTGTGTGTGTGTGTGTGTGTGTGGTGTGTGTGTGTGTGTGTGTGTGTGTGTGTGTGTGTGTTTGACGTGTGTGTGTTTGTGTGTGACGTGTGAGTGTGTGTGTGTGTGTGTGTGTGTGTGTGTGTGTGTGTGTGTGTGTGTGTGTGTGTGTGTGTGTGTGTGTGTGTGTGTGTGTGTGTGTGTGTGTGTGTGTGTGTGTGTGTGTGAGTGAGGGGTGAGGAGTTCCTTGAGGTAGGGAGGGGCAGTTCCATGGATACACTGGTGAGTGAGGAGCGAGACCTTGTATTCAATCCTCAGTTCCATGGGGAGCCAGTGTAGTGATTTAAGGATGGGGGTGTGTTAGAAATTAAAATCAATGTTTTGATGGCATAATGTACCTTAAATGTACCTTCAGTTTAAATGCTGTTTTATACTGAAAAACCAGAAAATTATTGTGCACAACCAGTTAAGCTTTTACTCTGAAAATCCTTCATCTCCGGTTAGCATGTGGCTAGTTTACCATTTCTTATAGAGGTTAATTTAGTAGCGAAATTACATGGAGTGATGCACACCGAAACCTACTGATTTTAACACTGCAACTATAGAAGTATTATTATTGCTGAATATTAAATGAAGGTATAGTTTCTTTGAATAAAGTTATTGTTTACAGACGTGGGTAAGATGTGACAACATCCGGAATGACCAGAAACCAAACCAGCCGTGAAGTATTTTCTGTATTTTTTAGAATATTAACTACAACGTTTAGAATGTGTTAAAGGAAAAGTGATGAAAGACAATATGAGGAGAAGAGGCGTGTTTAAGTATATATTGAATGTACAATGGCTGAATCCTCTGTTTAAACGTAACAACGGACATTAAGATGTGGAGGGCCGGCCCGCAGGGAGGAGCCTGCAGAAGCTATATAACAGCAGCACCTGAGCGGTTCGGCCTCTTTTCTCTGCTAGCGAGGGCCAGAGACAGCTGCTTTTCTGTCGGACAATATCCTGTTTGTGACTTTACCACGCTTTTTATTAATTAAAGTACCAATTTGAAAACATCTCAGAGACTCCATTTAGTCTCCTTTTTAAGCTTCTCTTTCCTGGACGCGAGAATAACCATCACAGTTAACAATTGGTGCTCCGCGACGTGATTCTCGTTGGACAGAAGAGACTACACAACCAGCTGTTTTCCGGAGACGCGGCTTCCGTTCGACACAACGAGCTCGAATACTTGGTAAGAGGAAACCTGTTAAATCAAATTCTTCATAGTTTATGCAGTACAAAATAGGTTTGTGTTGGACGGAGGCCAGCGGATCCTGAAAATAGCTGTGTATTTAATGTTAAAACAACCAAATGTATAACAATAAGAATTCCATAACACGTGGCGTTGCATTTTCACAATCAGGGTGAGTTCAGATTTCTTTTTTCTTATATCTAACCCTGCATGCTATTAATTTGTGTGTGTGTAGTATTTTAAAATATAAATGTGTGTGGCCATTGTACTTTGGGTAGGTGTCTTGTTGTGTTTTCATGTAGGTGTCCCTTGTTACGTCAGTAGTTAAATTAGCCTATGACGTAAGGATATATAAGTCCATTTAACGATTATTGTTAAGATCTATTGGACATAGCGAATTGATTAAGGATCAAGTAATTGAAAACCAACAAGGCATAGCGAATCAACTTAGGGTTGAGTAACTGAAGACAGTGCTAGTCGAAAACAGTTGAGAACTGTTTTAAAAAAGTCCTTTTGAGGAAAGGCTTGATTAAGGTGTAAGCTTTATCAGTGGTCATAACTGTTCTAGTTTCAACCAAGATATTACGGGTGGAATACGAGATGTGGAGTTACAACAGCATTACGTTAAATTGACGACGGTCATTTAATGGTCGCTGATAAGTTACCATAATACTCCCACCTAGTGTGTCGAAATGGCAGCAGTTGACCAATAGTGGACTATAAAGTCAAATAATACGTAGATAGGTTTATAGCTTATGCGTAAGGGTTCCTAACTTTAAGTGATGATATCAATAAGATAAAGCCCATTTTTTCATAGTAAACTAGATAGAAATGTTATTTTAAACTGCAGTGTGGTTTTGTGTTCAATTTTCTTGACAAGATTACACCCCGCCATTATTTAAACTCCCCTCTGAGAGCCACGAGGTGTTTTCAAATCCCTTTGTTCTTCAGGTCAAAGGTTGGAAAATCAGTTGCCATCTTGTCTTGTCCTCATGCTGAAAATAAGCCACACGGCAGTCGCCATTTCGTGAAATGCTAATTGGGAGTACTCTGTTTGTTTTGACACAGTCCCACTCACATGAGGCTAGGCACTCCATATTGAGAAGGACAAATCATATTTATTGGCAGAAGTTGGAACTATAAAATAGACAGGTTATCTTACCGTGGGAAGTTTGGTATTTGTAGGAGTCTGGTTTTGAAAATATTGTTGTTTGCAAGTGCGTATTGGCGGTTTATTTGAGATATTCTTGTTTGCAAGTGTGTATTGGCGGTTTATTTGAGATATTCTTGTTTGCAAGTGTGTATTGGCGGTTTATTTGAGATATTCTTGTTTGCAAGTGTGTTTTGGCGGTTATGTGCTGTGTTGTTTAACCATATTCAAATGTTCTTCCCATTTTTAAGGAAATAAGCTTCTTCTTGTTAAAAAGAGGTCAGTTTTGCAACAGCTATCCCTAGTGGATTAAGCTGGAAATTACAACAGCGCACTCTGCTGGTAATACAGAATTATTACAAATATATTATAACATTTTGAAGCTTAATTTTGAGTGTTATTGATGAACACATTCGCCGGGACAGAATTACAAAGTGGTTTCTAATTAACATATGAGAAACTTTACATCATAGACTTTCAAACTAGACTGTAGAATATTCAAACACCAATTGATTAAATCTAACACAAATTATGACATTTACATAGTTCCATACATTTCAGTATGCACTGTACACAGTAGATTTAGATTTTCACAAGACTTCGATTTTCTTATCTCAAAGTCAAAACGATACACTGTACAATTTTTATTTTAACATTTCAGATTTTAATATTTTACAAAAAACTTAAATCATAAAAAAAATATATATATATTCTAAAAAAAATAAAAAAAACCTACCCAGATTTAAAGTTAAGTTCCGATGACATAGGATATTATTTATCAGGAACGAAGGTGCTAGTCGGAGGATTAGTATTTCAATCTTTGATAACTTAATAATATTCATTCGAATAGTTAGAGAACATGTCACCAAAATAAACTAAATTGAGGTTAGACGCAGAGCCAGGCACAACTGCAGATATCAAGGAAAGGGTAACAATCAGATCAGATGCTACAACAGTTCCAAAACTTAGACAGAATACATGGAACCAAGCTGAGAAACTGTGGGAACAGTGGCAAACGAGAGGACTGTTTCCAGCAGATGATCAACCTGGACCAACAAAAGCCCATAGAAGAGCAGTACTCGACTATGAGCACGAACAATGCCTACAACAGCTAACTATATGGAGAGAAGCTGAAGAAAGATTTATAAGAGTTACAAGTCTGATACTCCATCTGGAATATGCCAGCCTATTGGCAGACAGCATAAATGTGGTCCAAGTAGCAGATCTGGCAGTGAGGGAAGACATAGCTCCAGTTATCCAAACTCCAAAGCTGTATCTCAGCCTGGCCGAAGTCCCTCCTCCCTCCCCGAATGTTGGTTCTATAGGAGAAGTCTTGCAGTTGGATGGAGTCTCCACGGACAAACATCTCAAAGAATTGGAGTATGAAGTAAGAGTGCTAACCAGTAAATCAAAACACCTGATGGAAGAGAACATACGATTAGAAGAAATCACAGAAGAAAGACAAACACAAAAGACAGAAATGGAAGCACTACAACTGAGACTCTTGAAGATGCAAATAGCTGAGAAAGATACCGAAGCTAATAAAAACAAGAAAGCGGCAAGGCAAATGGCAGCTACATCAGGGATGGCCATAGAACCAGAGAAGGCAGGTCAGACACCTCCAACAATTCAAGCTCAGGAAGTGCCAGAGATTCAGGTGCAGAATCAACAAAGAGGGGGAGGAGGTTTCCGAGGAAGACAAAGTGGCAGAGAAGGAGGGCGTTTCCAAGGAGGTAATCGATCAACAGGACAAGGTTTCCAAGGTGAAGGATGCTCCAAATGTGGTCAGCTGACACATTGGGCTAGAGATTGTCCACAACAACAAATGAAATACCCACCACATGCACCAAACAACGGCCCTCCATGCATTTACCCCGGGGGAGGTTTCCATGACTACGACAGGAGCAGGGGGTCTCAGGGATGTCAAAGACGAACAGCATTGCCAAACATGACCCAAATGCCACTGACACCCTGGTATCAACCACAACAATGAGGAAGCTCAGAGGGCCAGACCACCAGGTGATGCATCTTCAGCACAAGGGTATTTTGAAATCCAGCTACATTGAGCCATACATGTCACCACAGAAGGGAGAGGTTTAATGTTTAATGTAAAAACAGAATCGAGAGTAGCATTTACACATAAAGCATCCACAGAATAGAACATTTAGCAGACTATTTTTGTAATTATGAGAAGGAAAGAGATTACAAGTGATGTTGTTCCCCCACACAGAAAACTATTGTGTCCACACAGCTAGTGAGGTCAAGACGATGGGGTTTCCACCAAAAATATGAAGACGGAAACCTAGTACCGCCCAAGACGGAGGATCCATACCAAATCCTCCTGTTTACACCGACTGCAGTTCAAGGGGCGGCGATACACCTGACGTGGAGCTGTTGAGACCTAAAAACAGAAACTCGATTCTGCTGTGGTGACAGTCTGGCTACAAAGGGAGGTGTCCGATAGGGTCGCTTGTCTCAAACCAGTGAAGAAGTCAACAAGAACCCAGCAGAACTAGAGAGTGACTGTTAGCGGGAGAACAGTGACAGAGCGACAGAGACTGGCACAACATTTTCCAGCCAGTACATAGATAGACCCCGTCAGAAGACCGGGGCTGTGTTTAAAGGGGAACTTCATTTATTGTTAGTGGAAGTGTAGTTTTTTAGTCAAACAATTGTGATTTATGGAGTCAGATTACATTTTTCTCAAACACAATTTTATAATCGGTCTGAAGTATCTGTTTTAAGGCAATGAGCTGCAGATTAAATAACATAACACTGATTGAGAGCTTGGATGAAGAAGTTGTAGGGTTTTTACAACAGTTTCAAGAATCAGTTTTTATTTATTTATTCTTGAGTAATTTTGCTGATTTATAATGTAGTGCGTAAGGCACTATCTCATTTTGAGCGAGGGCCACCAGCCCTTCATGCATGTCACCCTCTGTGAGAATGGTTCGTATGTTTCCCTCTAGTTTAGATAAATATTATTTTATTATATCTTTGTTCAGCAGTATCAAACAATCCTCTAATCTTAGAATTATTGAGACGCATTAGCGACACCAGGGGTATTGTTTTTCGCAGCAACAATGATGCATAATACCAGGACAAAAGCCATTATTGCAACATGTAAACCATTTTTGTGCTAATGGCAGATTTGAGTGAATATGTTTTTATACCATCAGAAAGCCATACATCATACGATATTTTGTACGCCTTATGGGTACACGGAGAAGTTATATTTATTTAGTGCAACGTTATGGGTTTTACATGTCCTGTTCCGAATAGGGTAATCATTGCAATATTAATTGAGCATGTTCTGCTCAAAGGAGGGAGTGTCATGATTATACAGATATGTTGATTTCAGTGACGTTGTAGTTAATAAATAATAACATGTAGTTAATAATAGGTCTCATAACGACAAAAGGTGTGCCAAAGCTTGGGCCTCCTCCAAGGAGGGAGTGGTCCAGTTTTAGATATTAGACGAATAAAAGTAATGAATATGTCAGAACTCTGAGTAATATAATCCAAGTTTTGTCTACACAGGCTAAGAAAGCTACAGAGATACAAGACGAGACACCAGAAGAGACTCCTGTTCGGCCAGGTGATTGGGTGAGGGTGAAAGTTCACAAAAGACAGTGAGCTGATCCCCGGTGGACGGAACAGTGAGAAGTTGTAACAAACTTCACACGCGCTCCGGTTTAAAGGTAAAGAAAAAGGAGCAAATTGACACCACCTCACACATTGTCACCCTTCACTGGCAACTTCCAGAACATTATTGGGAGTTAGGACTGATTTGGCAGAGCTGGAACAAAACAATAAATAGAAATAAGATAAAGATAGAAACAGCTCAAAAGACGAATTGTCTCTAGATTTTTATAGATAGTACACTAAAGTGAAAACCTATTTTTGTTTTACATCTGAAAAAGAGTCCAATTTTTGTATACGTTATTATAGGACTCATTATTTAAATTCTGTAACTGACACCAACGGAGAAAATAGAGATGATGTCAAGAACAAAGCCAAAGCTTTTGTGGGGTCCCCTAGGGATACCAGTCAGAATAGCATTGTTGATTGTGCTCATTACACTTGGCACCTTTCTGGTTGGATGGGGAGTACAATATCAAGTAAGACATGGATCCATTAGTCCACTCATAGAGAATGCCCACATCACTAACAAAACTCCAGCTGTGTTTCAGAGAGTTTCACTTATCCCCAGAGCCAAAAGATCAGCTGAGCAACAAGAGGAGGAGTTAGAAATACTCGGTCCCAAAGGTGAGGCGATTACAATCAAGATGATTCACCCCCCATATATGCAGTTCTTGTATCAAATGATGAGATGGGTTTAAGTGATTGGGATATGTAGGTGATGGGAATTTACAGATTAGGGGAATCTAAAAATACACTGGATCCATGTTTTAGCCTGTGCCAGAAACACCCCTGTTAAGTTTATGGACAACCGACCGGTGACCTGAGCACAATTATTGAAAAATGATTACAGTAGAAACAGGCTACTAACCCACAAGTACAGCTTTGTACGTACAAACTCTATGAACAAAATTCCCCAGCAGATTGTGGCGACATTGCAGATATGTTCAGTCACAAAAGTTACTTATGTTCTAAATAACAGTGAGATTTAAAGTAATGGAGAAAATATGGGGACGTTCTTTTATAGTGTGTGAAATATGTGGTGCTTGAAACATGTAGGTATTTTTAATCTATAGAAGAAAATGGTTTCCTGAAAGAGTTATTTGGAGTAGCCATGTTACAGTGGGTGGAAACAATGTTTAGGGATATGGCACAACCATTAGTAGACATTAATTGGGTTTAGATGACATTTAACATCTAAGACAGATAGTAAGATTAGGAAAATAGAGTGGAAAGGATTGGATATGTTTTACCTCAGTGTGTTAGAATTAACTATAGGTAATGCTGCCCGAGATCTCTCTCTCTCTCTCTGCCTGTCAGAACGCTACGACCCCATCTTCAGACAAATTACCTCACCACAGGAGACTCCTCCTCCTCCGGTTTAAAGACAGACAACCCGAGCTGAACCAACAACGACCTGAGGCATCCAGAACCATCTCCACCTGAAGCATCCAGAACCATCTCCACCTGAGGCATCCAGAACCATCTCCACCTGAGGCATCCAGAACCAAACCAGCATGCTGACAAAGAGGCAAACTCATCGGTCCCTCAAACAGGACATGAAGTTCCAAACTGAGCCGCGAGATTTGGCACAATAGCGGAGTGTGGGACATGAGACCAGAATACACCACTCCATGCAACAGCGTAGAGACTGAAAAGGAGGAGATGAAATGCAAAGCAGTTGGGCCACTGAAAGAATTACAGCGGGAAGATCCAAGTGCGGATGGACTGAGGAGAAGACAGGATGGAGGAGGAGACAGAACCAGAGGAGTTGGCATGGGCCAGAAGAACGTGAGGGGGTCGTGGCTTGACGACCAGAGGGGGAGAGAAGGAACACAGGAGTGAGTGAGTTTACACATAAACACACTTATTAGAAAATAATCCTAAAAACACACTGAGGGTAGAACATATTATTCAATCTTTTCATAAAATAAACAAATTATTCTTATAGAGATTCTTATTCATGTGAGAATTTGGGGAAGATTTAATTTGTTACAATATAGATAGCAGGCAAATCTTTATTTGAATGGAAAATGTTAAAGGTAGAGCTGGAACCAAGCCAAAGAAAGTATTCCAATCTAGAGTATTGATTTCTCCATTGTAGCATGGATATTACCACAGGAGAACTGTTAAGGTGGAAACAACATTTGTTTGTCGTCCAAGATGTAGAGTTTTAAAAAGACACTAGGCAAAGAGCGATTGAAGATTTTAATTTTGAAAAAACTAGTACAATTGGGAGTAATACATGCGGGGCCTTGGATCACTCATTTTAATGGTGCATATTTTCAACAACAAATATCGTTCAGGGAGAAGGGGTTGCTCAACCCACCCTGCAGATGTTTTAAATCTTACTTACAGCTTCAGAGGGAGCGCACGGCACCAGAGTATGAGTTTTAAAAGACAAGTGCCACCACCTCCTAATGCTCATCCATTTAATCAGTGATGACCTGACATTTAGAGATGTTATTTAAAAGGAGAAACATATTAACGAAATGACTTCTGTTTTTAAAGTCCTTGTTAAAGCACCCAAGGTTCCACACACTGTTAAAGGGGGTTAGCATAGTTATTTAAGTAGACCAGAAATGAAAATAAATTAGTATAATGAGTTATTGATATTCCCACCGGTTTTCACACCATTTCAGGGACTTTATCACTGTATTAGAACAGACCACCCAAAGCCAGTAGGGCTAAGAGACCAGTCCCAGGGGGAGTTTAGGCTCCAGGGTACAAGGATAGCATAGGGGCGACCAGGGGAGGCCTAAATGTAGCACTCATTCCATGTCCTAAAATACCGATTGATCACGGCGGCCTCTTCTAGAGAACATATTACTTTCATACCTTAAATGGTATGAAAGGAGGGAGGGTAAATGTCTCATGAGGAGACAGTTACAAATGCTAGTAGAACAAGACGGCCCACCCCAATACAGATGTTGATGAAAATGATGAGTTAGTTTGAATGATGTTAAACGATATGGATGTTCAGAGATGAGGTTGTTCAATGAATGTCCAGCCGATGTGATTATTTAAATGATGAAATCATGTGAAGAAGTGAGCAAAATAAAATGCTAAAATGGAGTGAATCCATTTCAATTTACTTATACTATTACAAGATAGTTTATTTCATTTTTATTATTTTTCACTGTTCTATATGGTAGATTTCATGTATTTTCGAATCATTACAATTCTAAAATGGGTAGTTTCTTTTCACTTTGTAAAAACAAGTGACTTAACACTGAGCGTGGTATGAGAACGGTTTCTGTGAAAGGAGGGAGGAAGAAATGTTCTGATACCAAGCCATTGCTGCTATTTTGAAGAACCATATTGAATGTTAACACTAGAAGTTATGCACAAGGGAAAACTTTTATGTTTGAACACAGTCAAAGTATTTTTGTATTTTTGTAAAATTGAGGATATTCGCACTATTCCATTTTGATTGTATGTTTTTGATATGAATTATGTACTATGCAGAGTTCAGATGAAGAACTCATTGATTTCAGTATTATACACACCTTTTAGGTGTGTAAGGAGGGACTGTTAGAAATTAAAATCAATGTTTTGATGGCATAATGTACCTTAAATGTACCTTCAGTTTAAATGCTGTTTTATACTGAAAAACCAGAAAATTATTGTGCACAACCAGTTAAGCTTTTATTCTGAAAATCCTTCATCTCCGGTTAGCATGTGGCTAGTTTACCATTTCTTATAGAGGTTAATTTAGTAGCGAAATGACATGGAGTGATGCACACCGAAACCTACTGATTTTAACACTGCAACTATAGAAGTATTATTATTGCTGAATATTAAATGAAGGTATAGTTTCTTTGAATAAAGTTATTGTTTACAGACATGGGTAAGATGTGACAACATCCGGAATGACCAGAAACCAAACCAGCCGTGAAGTATTTTCTGTATTTTTTAGAATATTAACTACAACGTTTAGAATGTGTTAAAGGAAAAGTGATGAAAGACAATATGAGGAGAAGAGGCGTGTTTAAGTATATATTGAATGTACAATGGCTGAATCCTCTGTTTAAACGTAACAACGGACATTAAGATGTGGAGGGCCGGCCCGCAGGGAGGAGCCTGCAGAAGCTATATAACAGCAGCACCTGAGCGGTTCGGCCTCTTTTCTCTGCTAGCGAGGGCCAGAGACAGCTGCTTTTCTGTCGGACAATATCCTGTTTGTGACTTTACCACGCTTTTTATTAATTAAAGTACCAATTTGAAAACATCTCAGAGACTCCATTTAGTCTCCTTTTTAAGCTTCTCTTTCCTGGACGCGAGAATAACCATCACAGTTAACAGGTGATATGATCATATTTGCGCACCCTCATCAGGATCCTAGCAGTGCTGTTCTGGATGTTCTGGAGCTTCTGGATGGTTTTCTTAGGGATCCTGATGAGGAGTGCATTGTAGTAGTCCAGCCTGGAGGAGACAGAGGTGTGGACAAGTTTTTCGGCGTCAGACAGTCAGTGTGGATACTATATATATATATATATATATATATATATAGTTGGTTGAAATTGCACCTATAACCTCAGGCTGTTTATCATCTGTTTTGCAAATGCATTTATTTTGACAATTTTCAGAATGTTAATGCATTTCTCTACGCTAAAATAACATTTGGAGGTGTTGTTATTTATCATGCAATGGTTTTACTCGTCCACGCCACCTGAAATAAAATTGGGATGAATGTGGCTCGTGAACAAAAAAGTGTTTAACAATGCTGCTCTCTGCTCGTACATTCCATCCATCCATCCATCCATCCATCCATCTTCTCCCGCTTATCCGTGGTCGGGTCGCGGGGGTAGCAGTTCCAGCAGAGAGCCCCAAACTTTATTTTCACTGGCGACATCAACCAGCTCTGACTGGGGGATCCCAAGGCGCTCCCAGGCCAGCAAAGAGATATAATCCCTCCACCTGGTCCTAGGTCTACCCCTTGGTCTCTTCCCAGCTGGACGTGCCTGGAACACCTCCCTAGGGAGGCGCCCAGGTGGCATCCTAACTAGGTGCCCGAACCACCTCAACTGGCTCCTTTCGACGCGAAGGAGGAGCGGCTCAACTCCGAGTCCCTCCCTGATGACCGAACTTCTCACCTTATCCCCAAGGGAGACACCAGCCACCCTGCGGAGAAAACCCATCTCGGCCGGTTGTATCCGCGATCTCGTTCTTTCGGTCATGACCCATCCTTCATGACCATAGGTGAGGGTAGGAACGAAAATGGCCCGGTAGACAGAGAGCTTTGCCTTCTGGCTCAGCTCCCTTTTCGTCACAACGGTGCGGTAAAGTGACTGCAGTACCGCAAACATACACAACGAAACCATTTAAAAGCTGGAAATATATACATGGGATGTCACTATGATAATGTGAAAGTTTGATTGAGGTAGCATGGGATTTCATTCTGATAAGGCAAAAGTTTTATTATAAATATAATACAAATATATATATACACATTATGTACAAAAATCAGTTTTTTCTGTCTTTATCTGTGCCACGCTTCAAAGCGGTTTCTGTCAATACGACACAGAGGGCAACATCACAGGTTCGTCCTCCTCCATGTCAAAAAACAAGCTTAAAGCTTGACTCACGTTCAGAGTTCTCTTCATCATAGTTGAATCTTCAAAACTCTAAATCTATCTAACTATATCTAAATTCTCAATGTTTGTCTGTCACTTTACTTCAATCGCAGTCTCCCGCCGTCCCTCTTCGTCTCTTTTCGTCTCGTTTCGTATCACTCCGTTTACCTGATTACCTCACCCCCTCCCTGGTAAATACATCCTGTTGAGCAGAATCTACAGTTTCCAGTATTTTCCGTTTCGTAAAATGATAAAATACGGCGAAGATATTAAAATATGTGCTTCCATTATTCATACTTCTGAAATATATCTGTATTAACTTGATATCATCGTATGTCCGTGTTTATTGGGTCTTTTTGCATGAAACAAAGACTGGCATATAGTTTCAAGCCAGTACTTGCGACAGAAATACACATATACATCCTGTTGAGCAGAATCTACAGTTTCCAGTATTTTCCGTTTCGTAAAATGATAAAATATGGCGAAGATATTAAAATATGTGCTTCCATTATTCATACTTCTGAAATATATCTGTATTAACTTGATATCATCGTATGTCCGTGTTTATTGGGTATTTTTGCATGAAACAAAGACTGGCATATAGTTTCAAGCCAGTACTTTCGACAGAAATACACATATACATCCTGTTGAGCAGGATCTACAGTTTCCAGTATTTTCCGTTTCGTAAAATGATCAAATACGGGGAAGATATTAAAATATGTGCTTCCATTTTTCATACTTTTGAAATGTATTAACTTTATATCATCGTATCTCCGTGTTTACTGGGTCTTTTTGCATGAAACAAAGACTGGGATATAGTTTCAAGCCAGTACTTTCGACAGAAACACACGGCAATGTTGTCCGGACTGTTGTTTTTATGCGGCACCGGCTTGAACAGGTCATGTGATCTGATCACGCCGGCGTGACGGTCGACTCCAAAGGGTTAATATTAAATACATATAAGTATTTTTACAACTTGTATTTAGAAATACTCTGTTGTAATTATTGATGCATAAATGTGTTCATCCATTCAATGTGGCATCTGCTATAATGGGGTTAATGTATGATATTACTTAATAATACAATACATTATAATATATGATATGATAATTACATTTTAGTTTTATTTATTTCTTATTTCATAGTTTCTCATTATTATTATTTGTATCATTGCAAACAGACTAAGTTCAACAACACCCAGTTGTCTTTGTGTATTTTGTGAATGAAGCGCCATCTTATGGTTAAATCCTGTAATTGAACAAATGGGGAAATTGGGCAACGCCCTCTAGCAATTTGGCAACACCCCCAGCCACTGGCATCCGCTGGGTTTTTGACTGGGACACACCCATCTGAGTCTGATCTGGAGTGCTTCATCTGTACCTGTTATAACACCTCACCCCTCACATCAAAGGATCTCGAACAAAAGGGAGGCGGGACTTAGCTCATTAACATAATTGTACCCCCTCACATCAAAGGATCTCAAACAATGGGAGGCGGGACTTAGCTCATTTGCATACTTGGGGGCGTGCCACCTGTCACTTTTCATGCATACTAATATGACGAAAGCGGCATGTGTAATACTACTTATAATCTACAATAAAATCTCGTTTAAAATTGTGTTACGATGTCTAAAGTAACTGATAAGTCATGTGTTTCCTGCCTGGCCGCAGAAATCTTTGCCCGTGTATCATTACCCTCTCTCGTCTGGGCGGTAAGAAAAGAGCCCTGAGTGCAGCAGCAGCCAACCAAGTGCTGACTGTTGCTACCTGAAAAGTACTATGCCGCCGAAACATAATTTCAGCCAATCAGCGTCGTCAGATCTGATGGTCCAAGGGCTACAATTTCAGCGCCCGGCCCAAGGCAGTCTGTGAGTTGTTTTGACTCTTATCCAAGGAGACAAAACAGGGAGCTCTCATACACACTGGAAGCTATCATTAGCAGCTAATATGAAAACTCAGTTTTTGACATAAAAATTGAATTATTGATCATCAATAATTTTTTCAAAGTGACAGACACATTGGATTAACCTATGGATTAACCTTTAGCCGCGTTTTTTCTCGTTTTAATGCCATTGAACACAACTTTTGATCAGAATAACAGCAAAAGCTACCTAAAGCTATGTCGTGTGATGTCTGTATTTGCTTCCCCTGTCGCGAGTTCTAATCACTCAGTGATGATACTTATATTTCTAGAATCTGTGGAATCTCAGCTTGTTAGCATAAGCTTGTTTGTGCATATCCGATCAGTATATCGATCGATTTATACCTAGAGTGCGTTAGTTTTTTTTCGCTCAGGGCTCATTTAGCAAAAGGTTAGCTTCTTGTGAGACTTGTGTTTTATTTCGGTAAAAATTGTTCATATCATCAGTTAGCTGAGTTTCTTCCTGTTAAATGAGTATGACACATGAATAGTCTATTACATTTTAACAAGCCCTGAGACTAGGGTTGGGAACCGAAACTCGGTTCCGGATGAGAACCGATAAGAAAATGCCGGGTATCGGGTACCCATACAAAATACACAATGTCGGTGCTTAACGGTTCCTAAACGGGTGACGGCGGACTGGCCATCTGTGTGTTCTGGAGAATCACAGAACGGCCGGTCGTGCTTTTAAACGGCATCATGTAAGTTGCGCTGACAGGTGACAGAGGTCCACAGTTGCCCCGCAGCGAGGCTCCCCCTGCCCTCCCGTAGACAGTTCACGAGCTCAGTCATTTCATAACACCAAAGATGGATCGCGGTAAACGCTCTAAAGTGAGGCTCCACTACACTAAAAAAGAAAAAGACAAGGCACAGTGTAATGCCTGTTAATAGCTTGCCACAGGCATAGCTCAGTGAAAATAAAGCACAGCTATTGTGCAATACATTTGTATTGCATGTATATTTTTTATTTCTAAAAATGTCAGTTAAAGCTTAAAAGAATAAAGATATTTTTGTAATCTAAACGTTTGACCTTTTTCTTTTACAATTTTGGAATCGAAACGAGGAATCGATAAGAACCGGAATCGATAAGCAGAACCGGAATCTGAATCGGAATCGATACATTTCAAACGATACCCATCCATACCTGAGAAAAAAAACGGGGGAAAAAAAGCCCCTTAAAGGTTAAATGGGAATTAAATAATTTGAGTGTTCCCAAAGCCCCGTTGTTCTGCAGTTTGTGTGGGCCTACTGTACTGTTGCACAGTTTATACTGTAGAAACTATGTCCAGGACAAGATATTTCGAAGTTTTGGAAGATTCATAGCTAACCACACAGAAGATTATGGAGGTATTGATCAGTCTTCCCATATTTTTAAGCCTCAAATTGTCCTCCCCCCCCCCCCCCGTCTAACATCACCAGAAGTCAGAATTTAAGGGGTCATTTCTCAATTTTTTTTACCGGGGGTGGCATTCCCCCGGAACCCCCTAGTATTGTTTGATCACCATTTCCACAGCCCCACCTAAAATATTTTACAGCAGCCGCCACTGACCGCAGCCATAGGCTGGAACCTGAACCGAGCAGTCTACAAACTGAGACGGTCTGGTCTATGGAGGTGTTCTTGTTTACATCACCTGGCGCAGCTCGTGAGGTGGCCTAGCAACCCGCTAGCAACATGCACAGCTGCAATAAGCTACAAGCTAATTAAACCGAAATTGAGCCAGAACCTTTTCTTTTTTGTTTTACCATTTATTGAAGTGATTGACATTTCAGGCTGAGAGGACAATGGCCAGTTAAATATGGTTGATTAAGCTTAAGCATATCCCTTTTACACTGTTGTATTTAGTTAATTAAGGTGTATTGTAAAATGTCTGGTTTCAGTGTTGGGTTATACTTAGCTTCAGCCTCTCGTGTCATATCTGCTTCCAAAAAAATGACATGTCAATAGTCCAAATGCCAAACTCAAGGCTTATTCTGCAATCCACTGACTTCACAGTGAATATGTCCAATTCTTATCTAAAGTGTATTGTGCTTTTCCTTAAACACACATTGCCAAGCAATCTCTCAATAAGATTTCCATCAAAATAAGACACACAAACTGTAGCTTTTACCAGTTAACCTCTGCATAGATACGGGCTATTTGAGAAGTCTTGTCAACTACAAACATTGACATTAGTTGAAAGACCACTGTTTTGCTCAAAATGAGATTAAGTACCTGATAAGAGAGTGATTTATGACCCCCATTAACCTTAGTCCCACCTCCAAATCCCTTTGATGTGGCACATGTTGTAGTATCCCCTAGTAAGCCATTATAGTCATTGATGATAGTATGACTTGTTTCGGTAACCTGTTGTGGTTGTAATGCCCTCTATAAGGATGTTGCTCAATAGGGGGTGATAAGACTATTGCCCCTTTGATGTGACACCTGTTGTAGTATCTCCTAGTAAGCCATTATAGTTAATGATGATAGTATGACTTGTTTAGGTCACATGTTGTGGTTGTAATGCCCTCTATAAGGTAATGTGCTTTAATAGTGTGTTAATATTACGTATTGACTCTTTTGTGGTAATATAAGGTTATATCACATTTAGGTATGTCTTTTGAAGTTGTATAGGTATAGGTAATAATACTTTGACCTTGTTTGTGTTAATTTGGGGTTAAAAGGGTAATCTTTGCTAGTTTATTTAAAACAAATCATTTATATGAGGGGCCGTGGAGGCCAACATTCAAACTAACCTCGTGCACACACTACTGAAAACATCTGGCCTTGCACACACACTACTGACATACTCTCACATTCACTACTGAACACCTCACACACACACACAACTGAAAATTAAACCTCACACACATACTAATGAAAATTAAGCTCACACACACACTATTGAAATCTTCTTACATTCACTACTGAACACCTCACACACACACACACACACACACACACACACACACACACACACACACACACACACACACACACACACACACACACTACTGAACACATCTGGCCTTGCACACACACTACTTAAAACATCTGGCCTTGCACACACACTACTGAAATACTCTCACATTCACTACTGAACACCACACACACACACAACTGAAAATTAACCTCACGCACATACTCTGCAAAACATTTTACTGAAAGATTATCAGTAGGGAATGTGCATGTGTTTCACCTATGTGTGTGAGGGGGATTCTTGCTGTAATGGAAGTCATTGTAATGAAACGGAAGTAACAAAGAACAATGCTGCCGTGATACAGTAGGTGGCGATAATTCTCGTCTACTCTATTTGGAAGTCGCCATTAAAGAAGAAGAATGAAACAGAAGGTCCAATTCAGCATGGATTTATAGAGAAACAGCACCGCAGCCGTAGGCTGGACCCTGAACCGAGCAGTCTACAAACTGAGACGGTCTGGTCTATGGAGGTGTTCTTGTTTACATCACCTGGCGCAGCTCGTGAGTTGGCCTAGCAACCCGCTAGCAACATGCACAGCTGCAATAAGCTAACAAGCTAACTAAACCAAAATTGAGCCAGAACCTTTTCTTTTTTGTTTTGCCATTTATTGAAGTGATTGATATGTCAGGCTGAGAGGACAATGGCCGATTGATGCAATGATTGATTGCAATGATTGATTGCAATGGTTGATTAAGCTGTGTACTTCTAGCCAACAGATATGTCAGCATTAGTTAGTTAACAGTAGGCTAAGTAAATATAGGAGTAACCAGCGACGTGCAGTCAGGGGAGGCAGGGGAGGCAGAGCCTCACCTGTCATACTCCAATGTAACGGAAAAACAACTAAAGAAAAAGTAAATAGTAATAATAATAAAATGTCTCCACTGATCTGTGTTGTAAATGTGATTTATGTATGATTCCAATCGCTTGTTATAGTCAAAATCAGCAAATTTGCAGAGCTCCGCTACAACTACGGGTAGCGATGAGAAGTGAGGCAGGGACGAGCTCTGCCTCTCGTAAGCCCACATTAACTTGCTGGAACGCGGGCACTAATTTAACGCGGGCACTTATTTTGTGAGCGCGCCCAAGCCAGTTACTGTGGGGTAAGGTGAGGCCCAGATGAGATCTGCCTCACCTCAGAATGCGTCACCACACAGAAACTGGCTGGAAAGCGGGCCCTAAGCGCATGCCTTCACCATCTCACTGTATGTCACCAATGTAATGTTTGTAGATCCCTTTATTACATTTATCCTCGGCATCCATAGTCTCTAAATAACTTATTTCACGTATATATGATATTTAGGCTCGCTGGTCTCATCATACAACGGCAATGAAAAAAGCACCAGGGGAGGCAGCCACAACCTCTGCCGCACTTAAGGGAGTGCACGTGAGCCCACAGGTTCTTGTTGCTACTGTTATTCTACGCAGAGACGGTAGACGCAAACAACAAACTAGACTTTTGAAACTACAGGAAGATAAGGAGGACTTTTACAAAAAAGTAATAGAGATTATTGTCCAGAAGGATAGCATGGACTTCATCTTCAAGACCACAATTGTAATGAAAATGGGATCTTACTAAGAAAGAACAATCCAATATTTACATGTTGGGTATCCTTTTGTTGAACGGTCTGTTTAAAATGAATCGAAGCATCAGACTAAAAAAGCTTTTGAAAATAACCGAATATTTCGATTAAGGTGAAAATATAATATTTGTAAATCTGACTCTGAAAGAGTCAGTGCCTCACCAGCCACGAACCTCACCGCACGTCACTGGGAGTAACCAATGTACTCAAGCCTGATCCAAATAATGCTAACCTATGTTTGTTGCTCCTGGTCTGCACTTTTTACGTTACTACGAACATGAAACTATTCAGCAAAACGTTCATTAATAATCAAAATTATTGAGTTTTTGGGATAATACTCGAACCTCCTGGTGGACACCGGTGGTCAGGGAAGCCGTCCGACTGAAGAAGGAGGCCTTCAGGGATTTGTTTTCCCGGGGGACTCCCGAGGCAGTTGCAAGGTACCAACAGGCCCGAAGGGCAGCAGCCTCATCCGTGGCCGAGTCAAAGCAGCGGGTGTGGGAGAAGTTCGGAGAAGACATGGAAAAGGACTTTCGGGCGGCACCAAAGTTGTTCTGGAAAACTGTCCGACACCTCAGGAGGGGGAAGCAGGGAACCATCCAAGCTGTGTACAGTAAGGATGGGACGTTGTTGACCTCAACTGATGGAGTGTTAGGGCGTTGGAAGGAACACTTTGAGGAACTTCTGAACCCGACAACTCCGCCCTCTATGTTAGAGGCAGAGCTGGAGTATGACGGGGGATCAACACCAATCTCCCGGGGGGAGGTCACTGAGGTCGTTAAACAACTCCACAGTGGCAAAGCCCCGGGGGTGGATGAGATCCGCCCAGAAATGCTGAAGGCTCTGGGTGTTGAGGGACTGTCATGGTTGACACGTCTCATCAACGATGCGTGGGAGTCGGAAACAGTACCGAAGGAGTGGCAGACCGGGGTGGTGGTTCCCCTTTTAAAAAAGGGGGGTCAGAGGGTGTGTGCCAATTACAGAGGCATCACACTACTCAGCCTCCCCGGGAAAGTTTACTCTAAGGCAGTGGTTCTCAAATGGGGGTACGCGGACCCCTAGGGGTACGTTGGAGTACTGCAGGGGGTACGTGAGATTTATTTTATGTTAATGAAAAAAACAACATAAGTAATGCATTTAAACAAACTACTAATAGTAGATTAACTACTTTATTCAAAGGTTTACAGTAATTCTGGATAATAAAATGGGAAAAATAAACGGGGTGCTCTTTTTTCCTCTCCCTCTCCTGACAGCCCGTCAGTCTCGTGCAGCTCGCTGAACCTGTAATAAGTGACCCGACAGTAAAGAATAAATATATTTATAACTAGTTTAGCTAGTTCCAGAGTAGATAAACTAGCTAAGTGTGTTAGGTCTAACTCAGTGTATTTAATTTTGTTCCACTCAACGGTCCGTCACAGCGGCGGAGCTGTGATCATGCAGAGCTGCGTGTTCTCCGTCAGCAGCAGCTGATCTGATCTCTGATCTCTCTCTCGCGTCCGGTTAGACTTCACTCGCTTTTATGTCCAAATCGATCAGATCTAGCTAGTTCTAGTTAATGATATGACTGCCTGCTTATCAAAGGACACCTAAACAATAAGCATTGCTTGGCAACGGCGTGTGGCCGCAGAGTATAGCGCAGCATTATGCATAATGTTTATATGAGGGGTCAAAATCCCATGCTCATAAAATGCTCTTATATTTTTTTCTCTTCATTCCCCACGCCCCAAAATAAATAAATATACCAATTTTAGAAAAAGTAAGGAAGTTTGAGCATTGTGGGTTTTATATTAACAGAGTTACACATATTTCAAAACGCGAAGTGTAATAACTGAAGGTTGCCTCCCTGTCAGAATGACAAAGATCCTCAGTGAAGCATAAGCCCATGTTTCTCACTAGATTGTAAGTACAACTTATTAAAAAGATCAGTTCAATGCAACTAATGTCGTCTTAGTGTTATTGCATGATGTTAAAATTGGTTTGCCATGAATTTAGTGATTGATTGTAAACATTTGAAATGTAGCATTTAAGTGTTTCTCAGTTACAATGTTGTTGTTTTAATAAATCAGACAATGATGGTGCAGCACTGTGCTGTACCTCTTTATATAGGCATTTTTTCCGTAACAAATAGTTTTTGCGCTGATCAGGGGGTACTTGGGAGTACGCTTATCCGGTTTACATGTGTTTTGTAGACTTGGAGAAGGCGTATGACCGAGTTCCCAGGGAGTTACTGTGGGAGGTGCTGCGGGAGTATGGGGTGAGGGGGTCTCTACTCAGGGCCATCCAATCTCTGTACTCCCAAATTGAGAGCTGTGTCCGGATCCTCGGCAGTAAGTCGGACCCATTTCCGGTGAGGGTTGGCCTCCGCCAGGGCTGCGCTTTGTCACCAATCCTGTTTGTAATATACATTGATCGGATTTCGAGGCGTAGTCATGGGGGAGGGGGTCTGCAGTTCGGTGGACTAAGGATTGCACCACTGCTTTTTGCAGATGATGTGGTTCTAATGGCTTGATCAGTCTGCAACCTTCAGCACTCACTGGATCGGTTCGCAACCGAGTGTGAAGCGGCTGGGATGAGGATCAGCACCTCCAAATCTGAGGCCATGGTTCTCAGCAGGAAACCGATGGACTGTCCACTCCAAATAGGGAATGAGTCCTTACCCCAAGTGAAGGAGTTCAAGTATCTTGGGGTCTTGTTCTCGAGTGAGGGAACAATGGAGCGTGAGATGGGCCGGAGAATCGGAGCAGCGGGAGCGGTACTGCAATCACTTTACCGCACCGTTGTGATGAAAAGGGAGCTGAGCCAGAAGGCAAAGCTCTCTGTCTACCGGGCCATTTTCGTTCCTACCCTCACCTATGGTCATGAAGGATGGGTCATGACCGAAAGAACGAGATCGCGGAAACAAGCGGCCGAGATGGGTTTTCTCTGCAGGGTGGCTGGTGTCTCCCTTAGGGATAAGGTGAGAAGTTCGGTCATCCGGGAGGGACTCAGAGTTGAACCGCTCCTCCTTCGCGTCGAAGGGAGCCAGTTGAGGTGGTTCGGGCACCTAGTTAGGATGCCACCTGGGCGCCTCCCTAGGGAGGTGTTCCAGGCACGTCCAGCTGGGAAGAGACCAAGGGGTAGACCTAGGACCAGGTCGAGGGATTATATGTCTTCGCTGGCCTGGGAGCGCCTTGGGATCCCCCAGTCTGAGCTGGTTGATGTGGCCAGGGAAAAGAAAGTTTGGGGCTCTCTGCTGGAACTGCTACCCCCGCGACCCGACCACGGATAAGCGGGAGAAGATGGATGGATGGATGGATGGGATAATACTTGCATACAAATCTATAAATGCCTTCAGGTTTCTAAAATATATAATATGTGGTAAATTCAACTGTGGATCCAGCAAAGATTCGCATTTTTGCTTGATTTTAGTTATTGATTTTTTGCTGTCACTTAATTTATACTTTTAATAATACTTACCTGTGTGCCTCCTCTGCAACCAGACTGTATTTAAACTCTTAAGTACCAGTTCTATCTACTTGAAACAATAAATAATAAACTACATTTATTGGTATATCAATCTTTATTTTTGGGGCCTCTTCTTTTAAATTAACTTTCCGTCATTAAAATACAGTAATAGTATTGTTTATTTAAAATTAAAATAAACTGAGCCACTTATAACACAAGCATTTATTACACAAATGTTCCCCTCTCATATTCACAGTGTGGATCAATTGAGACAGCGTGGTATCCAGAGAGCTGCAGAGACTTTGGGAGGAACCTCAGTGTGATGGATGTCCTGTCTGTGGGTTTGGCCGGAGAAGACTGAGGTGGAGCGGTCTTTCTCTGGGAGGAGGACCAGGCCTGATGAAGAAAACCACCAAACTGCATAAGTGAGCCCATACTGTTCATACAACTTTCACAAACAAATGATGGTCCTGTTTGACTACACACTATTCAGTGTGCAGATCCTTGTGTTCACAATAAAAGTGTAGTTTCTTAGTGAATGTCCTGTATTGGTCTTTAATCTCATATCAGCTTTTCATTTTCTTCTTGCTCCTCGGAGAAAACGGTGTGGCAGTTGTGTCCTTCAGGTATGTCCTTTCCTAACAGAAATGACAAGAAACATAAAACCTAATTATTGCAGAGCAAGTGTGTTATTTATGAAAGAGGTTTGTTTATTAAGCGGCTGTAGAACTAATATATCTTTTATTTTAATGTGTTTTTTAAATTCATCACATTGTACGACAAAGATCATCAGATTATGAATGAACAGTCTGCAGTTAATCACATTAAAATATATGTTATTATTAAAATAATATTCAACTGTTATCAGAACTTAGTGTAAATGTAGTATCATGCTGTTCGGTTGTCTCACTGCAAGAACCACTTTTACCACGTCTTTTACAGACATTATGTAGAGACAAATGGGTAGCTATTCTCACAATGTAACATAATAATTGCCTTCAATACATTGAAATGTGAAAGCTGACAAAAAAAATCATGTTGCTTAGTAAAATCGAAATGTAACTTTTTACAAGCAAGGAACACTCAACCTTCTCTGATGTCAGTATTTAGTCATGTTTAATGGAATGTATATCAGTGTATTATAGTTGTTACTTTATCTATTTAAACCAGAACGTCTCTCGATTATTTGTACAGTATGAAAGGGGTCTTTGTACCTTTGACTCCATGATGAAGTTCACTGCTTTTAGGAATATAGGTCTGTCTCTCGTGTTCAGCATCCTCTGGTCTGTCTGCATCACCTGGAAACTTTAAACAAACAGATATACAGTATATACATACAGTGGGGCAAAAAAGTATATATATATGTAAAGTAACATGTGTTGGTCACAGACTTTTTTACATGCAAACGTCATGTCATAATTTGTTTGTTATCCTGATACAAAGTGCTGGATATCACAGCCCTTACTGTATCTTATCAGTTGGATTGTGTATTATTGTATAGTTGGGGTCCTTTTTATTTTACTGTTATTTTGGAATCTCTTTTCATGAGACATTCAAATTATATATTTGTCCTATGCCATATTCACATTCATTTGTAACACACACGTTAGGGTAAAAGACAAACATCTTTAACACATAACGTCATATCTAATATTTAAACAAATCATTTCCTTGTCCCTAAAGCATTGACTGAGCCATTTTTCATCCTTAAATGCAGGCATTAAGTTACATGTTCACGTTCTGCTGCCACAAGTCGGTTTCTCCGGTGTACTGACAATAAAATGCTAAGTAAGTATTGGTAATAATATTAATAAAAACAACAAGATTTGGGTTCGTTCGTTTAATATGATGAACGTTAACCAGTAAGCTTCAATAATCAACTCCAGCTCAACAAACCATATTGCAATATCTACGTTAACGTTATTTCTGGAACCAACGGGAAACCCTCATAGTTATCTCAAACACATTGATAA